>NC_073303.1:100546319-100833819 GCF_027595985.1 Sorex araneus | reverse complement strand
AGGGAGGAAGGGAGGGAGGGAGGGAGGGAGGAAAGAAGGAAGGAAGGAAGGAAGGAAGGAAGGAAGGAAGGAAGGAAGGAAGGAAGGAAGGAAGGAAGGAAGGAAGGAAGGAAGGAAGGAAGGAAGGAAGGGAGGGAGGGAGGGAGGGAGGGAGGGAGGGAAAGAGAGGGCAGGAAAAAGAAGAGAAAAAGGAGAGGAGAGGAGGGGAGGGAAGGGGAGGAGGGGAGGGGAGGGGAGGGGAGGAGAGGAGAGGGTAGGAGAGGAGAGGGGAGGGGAGGGGAGGAGAGGAGAGGAGAGGGGAGGGGAAGAGAGGGGAGGGGAGGGGAGGGGAGGGGAGAGGAGGGGAGGGGAGAGGAGGGGAGGGGAGGGGAAGGGAGGGGAAGGGAGGAGAGGGCAGAGGAGGGGAGGGGAAGGGAGTGGAGGGGAAAGAAAACTGAGCCAGTGTCAGGTGACTCAGATCAGCTATGTGTGTGACCTTGGACAATCCAAGAACCCTCGCTAAACTGAGTTTTCTCCATGGCAAATATAAATATTTTCAGGCAAACTCTACCACTCAGTAATAGCCTACCATTCCCTAAGCAGCCTCCAGCTGTTGAGTCACAGATATGGGCAAAGCCAAAAATATAGAGCGATGTGGACACAGCTGCTTCATAAGCAATATGCCGCTTCAGAACAAACCCCCCCATGTTCTCCTCTCAGAACTCTCAGCTGAAATGAACTTTCCTGGGCCAAGCCAGTCCCAGAAATGATTAATTATTGTCACTGCAGAAAGGTAGACGAAGAAGTGACAGATGGTCCATGTGAAATAGTCTAGAATCACCTGCTATGAAATTAATTCTCCATCTTGGAGGCTTGGGGCTCAGAACACCGTGCAAAAAAATGACTGTTGATAAATTGTGTGTGTTTGGGCATCAGCCTTTCTGCAAACACCTAAATAATATATGTCGTATCATGTTTTCTTTCCTCCGTATCGTTTTTAATACATTATCATTTATAGAAAACTGCGGGGAAACGGGGAACATCAATCAAGCCATTAATTCCTGAGATTATGCTAATGAGATGCCTGGAGGGCTTGTTTCCCAGAATAGCTGCTCTCGGTAAGAATACTCTTGGTCGGCCTGGCTCAGCCCTCCCCGCTTGGATCCCGAGCCATCACACTGGGTGATCCTCTTAAAAGGGCACCCAACACACCAGTGCTGGCACGGGGAGGCGCAGCGGGGGCGGGGGGGCGGGCTGGGAGAGCCCTGCCAGACAGCAAAACTGGCAAAACTGCTGATGGAATCAGAATGTGAGAATGGAGAGATCCCCGAGACCCCAGATGCTGGGCTCTGGAGATCCTCCACCGTTGGGTGCGAAGTGGAGCAGGAAGGCAAAAACAAAGGGCGCCCGAATAAGGACCCTGTGAGAACAGCCATGATTCCCATTCGCAGAGAGAAAAAGCTGAGATTCTGGGTCACTTGTCGGACACAGCACAACTCTGCAACACAAATGGACATGAGCTGTCTGTCCTGTTTTCTCAACCTCTGTCTATGAGGAGAGGTAAGGTCACCCAGTTAGTGAACAGTGGACCAGTGCCTCCAGGGATTCAGGAGTCCAGAGTCTGTCTGCTTTCAGATGGCACATTGCAAACATGCTGAAACGTTGTGGACTTCAAGCTGCTATTTCCAACCCTTTCAGAAAGAGAGAAATGGGTTAGGCCAGCAGGGTCTCTGAAATGCTTCCAAAGGGAAATCACAAGCTAGAAAAAGACAGCGAAGGGGCTGGAGCAACAGCACAGCGGGTAGGGCGTTTGCCTTGCACGCGGCCGACCCGGGTTCGATTCCCAGCATCCCATATGGTCCCCTGAGCACCGCCAGGAGTTATTCCTGAGTGCAGAGCCAGGAGCAACCCCTGTGCATCGCCAGGTGTGACCCAAAGAGCAAAAAAAAAAAAAAGAAAAGAGAAAAGAAATAGCGAAGTAAGCCTGCTAGTGATGGAATAGCTCAGTAGTTGATGGTGATGCTGAGAATATATGCATGTGATAAACTGCATAGAACCCCACCACCAACAGACACACACACACACACACACACACACACACACACACACACACACACACACAGAGCAACCAGCTGGATTTGAACAAATTCTAAGGATTGAACTACTGTGGATTTCCTGGCATTGTACTAAAGTTGTGCAACATGTTTCCACTGGAGGAAGCTGGGTTCCAGGTACATGGAGAACTCCCTGTACATTGTTATACATTGGGTGTCAGTGTGCACCTAAAATTCATGTTAAAGCCCCAGCGTAAGGACATTTAGATATATAGGATAGATACGAGGGCGGGGCCTTGTGACTTTGTCAGAGGAAGAGAGATAGTACTGTGGGTAGGGTATTTGCTTTGCACAGCGGATCCAGGCTCAATCCCTAGCACCCCTTATGGTCTCCCAAGCCCACCCAGGAGGGATTCCTGAGAACAGACCAAGAAGGAAGCCCTGAGCACTGCAGGGTGTAGAAAAAAATAAAAGGCGGATAAAGCAGTTTAGGACAAATATGGTAAGATGATTATGAGTATGAAGGAGTGTGTGCTGATGGCAGTGGTGGGGGCGGGGAGTGGGGAATTTATTAGGGAGCTCAAGGCCAGAGGAAGATTCTGAGCAGCTTTTAATTAGAAAGCAGGGTGAAGAAGCCACAAATTGGCCTGTTTCTGTATTAGGTGCTTCCCAAAAAGTGTTGTATTTTTTTTTTAAGTGAAACAGATTTTATTTGGAGAGTTCTTGAAGGGAAGGAGGGGGATAGAGTGAGAGAGAGACAGACAGACAGAGAGAGAGAGAGAGAGTAACACACTCAAGAGAGAACGCGGGCTTCTCCAAGCCCTTACACACATCCCAGCATTAGAATGAAAGTACACATCTCGAGAGGGGGATGCGGGTGCCACATGTGCTCAGCCACGTGGGCACAAGCAGCACATGGGCTCAGGCAGCATAAGTGCAAAGTATTGTATTTAAAAGAACAGTCTCACCAGAGCCATGCCACCGGACTCTGAGTCAGACTGTTTCATTCGGGTTGTACCAGAGTGGGGTGGGTGAGAACCCTTCCCTCCCCAAGGGACCCAGGCCTGGCAGCTGAAAACTTCCAGAACTCCACCACTGCCACGCTCACAGCCACTCTCCACATGCTTGGGCTGAGCCTCACCCATGAGTGAACCCCCAGAAAACCCAGGTATGCGAGATTTTGTGACTGAGAACTCTAGGTTCAATGGGACTGGGAACAGAGATCCTCTGCCTATATTCCGCATCCCACCCCCCACCCATCTCTGGCAACTCAGCAGTCACTCCCATAAGCCACCTCTGGCTGGCGTCAGATAATCGGCACCATCCAGATCTCATGTCCTTCTCTCCCGGAAGAAAGCAACATGACACTCACCATAACCATGCCCCCAGACTCCACGCCAGGCTGTTTCACTAGGGGCACACCGAAGAGGGATGGGTGAGACCACTCCCTGCCCCAAGGGACCCAGCCCTGGCAGCCAAAAACCTCCAGAACTCAACCATCGCCATGCTCACGGCTGCTCTCCACACACTAGGACCAAGTTCCAACGAGGAGTGAACCTATTCCTGGACACTTCATACTACACACCCTGCCCATACTCCAAGAGTACCGCAACACATTTGATGGAGTTAAAAGTAGGAGGCAACCAACTGTAGAGGGATTTTTCTCTTTTTACCTATATAAAACTACACAAGGTTCAACCTTTACATGTTAGCGATCTCTTATAGAAGAGCTTAATGGCCCCTGGGTGAAATACGACAATCTTCACACTCTTTCCTCTCAGGATACTTTTTTGTAGCATTTTCAGTGGTTTTTCCATAATAAACAATACTGTTACTATGTCACTGTCATCCCATTGTTCGATTTATTCGAGTCAGTACCATCTCCATTCGTTCTAGCCCTTAGATTTTAGCAGCCTCTCCTTACTCATTTTTCCCAATGATTGGAGGCTCTTTTCAGGGTCAGGGGATGAGACCTGTTATTGTTACTATATTTGGCATATTGAATATACCACAGGGAGCTTGCCAGGTCTTCCCTGCAGACGGGATACTCTCAGTAGCTTGCTGGGCTCTCCAAGAAGTATATATATATATATATATATATATATATATATATATATATATATATATATATATATATATATACAATGTGTGTGTATTTTTAAGTGTATTTTTCATTTATGGTGATTTGTCACACAGCCGCTCATGTGTGAGGCTTGGCCCGAGCGTGTGGAAGCAAAAATTAAATTCTTCAAAATTTGAACCAGTGGTCAAGAAAAATTGTATAGTGGGTGCAGGAGAAAGTCTCTTTTTCAGACATGTTGAGCTATTGTTTAGCTATGATTTTTTTGTTTGTTTTAGTAAAATATGACAGTTTAGAAGTTTATTTTTTACTTAGTGGAGTTATTTGATAACTGTATACGTAATTTCTTGTAACCCCTTCAGGACGTCTGCCAGTCATGGAGTAAAATAGGAACAATGGCTTAGGGTCCACAAGAGTGACTTGGTTAATGAACAATGCTTGATTCCTTTGTGTAATCACTTTTTCGCTCTTCTATATCAATGCTTGTTTCACTATGCTACATAAATTTACTGGGTGCCAGGACATGGGCCTGGTGAGTTAAGCTAATTTTGTGGGTGCTTATGAAAATGACAGGTATGGCAGGATGTGTTTTTTCCTAATCCAAAGCCTGTGCTTCTGCTGCTCTTGCCTAGCAGGACTGCCTGCCAGCTGGTGTGAATACACTCCTCCAAATTTTATTTCATGTCTCCATGTCTCCTTTGATCCTGACCCCAAAAACTTTGGAGCTCATGTGGGATTTGAGATTTGGGGGTATCAGTTCATCTGACCCCTGGGCAACTGGGGAAAGGTTTGAACAAAGCAAAGGCAACGTGGTCCTTTGAAAAGTCTCCAGTTGTGCTGGGGTCCATCATCAATAAACAATACAAAATACATTATTTCAGTCCTGCGTTGAAGCAGGGATTGGGGTTTGGGATGGAAACATCCAAAATATGGTGGTAGGAAGGTGTAATAGTGGGATTGGTGTTTGAATATTAAATGCAATCAAATATTGTGAACTACTTGATAAAATTTTAAAAAATTAAAAAATAAAGTAAGAACATCCTCCCTCCTTTACAGAGATGAGAAGATTGAGTTCCAAGAGAGCTCAGCAATGGACAGGGAAGGAGTGATGAGCTCCACATTCAAATCCAAGCCAATGGGAATACAGGTACCATAGCAATCCATCTTTTGTTGCCTTATTCCATTTCCTAAAAGTAACTTTTTTGTAAGCAATTCATTCCTTCCCAGTTGGTACTGTTTGAGACCAAGAACACAGAATCAGGGTGATCTGTTAGATCCCACTCATTGAGCTCAGCAGCATAATAAATTGAATGGTGGTCTATGGAGACAGACAGATGAAGTTGTCTTGGGAAAACTGAACTTCAGTTTTCTGTGTGAAAAATGGGAATAAAGGCATAGTATCCATTCCATAGGATGGAAAGAGATAATGCAGACCCAGACTTGTTGCTGACACAAAACAAGAGCTAAGTGAATAACTAAATAAGTTTTTCATGTGTCTTGATGTGTCCTCATCTATGAATTACACTCTCATTTCTTACCAGCAACAAGCTCTTAATTTGCATGCTGCCTGGTCCTTGGACCATTTTCTCTCAGTAGGGATTAGTTCACAGTAGATAACACAAAGGCAGTATTTTTGTTGCTTTGGTTTTTGTTTGAGGTACACATCAAGCCATGCTCAGAGATCTTTCCTAGCAGTGCGTAGGGGATCTTATATGCTGTGCAGGGGGTGAATCTGAGGTTGGCTACATACAACACAATTACCTTAACCCTTATACTTTCCCAAGTCCACAAAAACAGTCTGTACTTAATTATAAAATCTGGAAGTACCCACCTATGAAAAATAGAAAGTACCTTTCTATTCTGGAAGTGCCCACTCTACAACTTCTGGCTTTCTATTCAGGTAGGGGTGTTTGGGGAAATTCCATCCCCAGAATGGAGCACAGCCTGTCTGCAAAATTTGAAATTGCATAAGTAGCAGCACAAGTAGTTACATATTTTAGGCACTGCCTGGTTTAGAGTGTTCGGTTCACTTTCTATGCCCTCCTGATCTTAAATTCTGATCTTTTTTAAAGTCCTAGAAACTCATTCTATTACAACTAGAGAAAAAAATACTTTAGGATACACCTTAAAACATAAATTCTTTTGAAAAGCAAGCTTCAACAATAACCAATCCCTTGGTTAATAAGTGAGGATTAATAAAAGGGCACCAGGCAGTGACAAAAATATCTCACATCTATGGACTTTAGTACAAGGTTTTATTTGCCCTAAACTGTAATAGCAGTGAAGGTCACTGTTAAACAAATTGTACAGAAAAAAAAAAAGCCATGTAACAAAGAATACAAATCCTTGCAGAGAATGAAGCAGAAAGTACAGAAACCCAAAGGAACTAATTCCAAACTGAAGTGCATTCCTTAGGCCTGACCATCTCCCGTCCCAAAGTATGCTTGTCTGAATGGCAATCTTTGCTTTTCTCAGCTGAAGTGGCTCGTTGGCTAAAGAGTTTCAACGTTCACTTCAACACAAAGCACTGACTCTTTTCCTTTCTGATGATAGTGTCCAGCCTTGCCCACCTAACAAATAAGAACTTTTTTTTTCTACTCTAAGAGAGTAGATGGTCAGTGGAGAGAGAAGCAAGTACTCGAACTCCACTATAGGCTGTGGCTTACCTTCTCTGCCCTAGTTTTACTTCCAGCAGATTCAACACTATGGGAAAATGAGAAAGGCAGTTCCTACCCATCTCACAGGGCCGTTGTGGAGACATACTGAGATAACTTAGGTAAAGGCACTTGGAAAAAACGTTACAAGCGCTATCCAAGCTCAGGCGTCATTATTACCGAGGCAATAAAAGAATTGATCACACTGATAAATGGTGGGCAAGTGTTTGTGCCTCCATCCTTCGTTTCCAAGAAGAGCAATAACTGCTCTTGGCAGAGAAACCCACCGCAGTTAACCAGATCTGAAAGTACTGGGGGAAATGCACAACTGGGCCAAATCCAAATGATTTTTAAAGCCTCTGAAAAATAAACAAGGATTTCAATATAATTAATTCCAGTTCTGTCAATCCTTCCTGCTACTTGGAGCAATGCAGCTTGTTATGAAGCAATTACCCTTTGAATTCTCTTAATCCCAGCTGATTATGTTTAGCTTTAATTGTCTCGCCGGGCTGGAGTGTTGTTATAGTTCAAATCCAGCCAATTAACGTGGAGCTGTCCACCTCACCATGCTTTGTGTCAAGAACATGCTTTGAAATCTCTGCTGGACTTTGTCCCAGATTGCCCTGAAGTCACAGTTCACGCCCTCCGGCACTGTGGGAGCGTGGGCTGGGGAAGGGCCGGTGGGTGGGGAGAAAGCACCAGAAGCTGTGGACCGCATTCACCAGAGCTCACCAAAATGTATAAATTCTCAAAAGATAGGTATCAAAGTGTACCTGGGCCACTGTGAGGCCCCTGTTACTGACATGTTTACATGATGGCACAGAGACATTTGACATCAGGATGGGGCTCTGGAGAGGCTGGGAGGTGGGCCTTTATGATCATAAAAATGGCTTCCCTCTCTTAGAATCTCTGATTCCATGTGATTTAGTTAGTGACAGAATAAATGCTGAAGGCAGAGCGCTTAATATAATTGTGTCAGATTTAGTCCTGTATATAGGGGTTCAAATTGCACTTAATCCAAACACTAGTTGAACTCTTACATTCAGAGTAAGAGGGAACATCTTCCTTCCTTCCTTCCTTTCTTCCTTCCTTCCTTCCTTCCTTCCTTCCTTCCTTCCTTCCTTCCTTCCTTCCTTCCTTCCTTCCTTCCTTCCTTCCTTCCTTTCTTCCTTCCTTGATTCCTTCCTTCCTCCCTTCCTCCTTTCTTTCCTTCCTTCCCTCCCTCCCTCTCTCCTTTCTTCCTTCCTATCTTTCCTCCCTCCCTCCTCTCTCTTTCCTGCCTTCCCTCCTCCCTCCTTTCCTTCCTTCCTTTTTCCTTTCTTCCTTCATTCATTCATTCCTTCTTTCCTCATTTCTTTCCTCCCTTCCCTCCCTCCCTCTCTCCTTCCTTCCCTCCCTTTCTCCTTTCCTTCCTTCTTCCTTCCTTCCTTCCCCCTCCTTCCCTCCCTCTCTCCTTTCCTTCCTTTCTTCTTCCTTCCTTCCCTCCCTCCTTTCTTTCCTTCCTTCCTTCCTTCCTTCCTTCCTTCCTTCCTTCCTTCCTTCCTTCCTTCTCTCCTTTCCTTCCTTCCTTCCTTGTTTACTTTCTTCCTCTTCATTTCTCTTGCTTTTTTGCTTTCTTGCTTTCTTTCTATCTCCCAGGTGGTAGTCAGGAAACCCAAAGGCCCCAGTAGCATCCTCGATCAGTCACACAAGCGGTTCAATGCAAAAACAGTTGATCAGTAGTGCTTTAGGCCGAGGACCAGAAGGATCAGACCAGGCATTCACTGAGAATTTAGTTCCTGGGCTAGGTAAATGGCTCAAAGTATTTGCATGGAGGCGGAGATCTGTGTTCAGTCCTTGGCACCACATAGCCTCTACGCACTGCTAAGAATAGCCCAAGAATTTGAAAGAGAGAGAGAAAGAAAGAGAGAAAGTTAAGTACTTGTCTACTTCTCTAACTTTGGGAAAATTAATTAAGCTTGTCACTTGCCTGATGAAAAGATGGCCAAATGTCATAGTTCTCAGGGACTCCTCTATGGGCTTTCTGATCAGTGGAAAAATCAAAACCACATTGACCAAGACTGCATTTTAAGACTTCCCCCAACATGCTACCTTTCCCAACCATATTATTCAAATATAGATAATAATGCAATTATGAAAAGACTCATATTTTTTCATATTTTCCACACATTCCAAGTCAATACTGACCATAGTGATGTCATCTAGGCCCATTATCAGCCACAAACTGGCTCTCACTTCTAGTCTACCCAATGCTTCCCACCTCCCACCTCCCTCCCCCTCCTCACTCCCCACCTGCTACTTCCTGCCCACTCAGACAAGAAAGCTTCATTACTCAAAGGATAATGCAGAGATTGCTCACATGGCAATGCCTTATAGAGAAACATTAGCCTAGTCCTAATCACAGTTCTACTCCCACCCAATAAATTTTAAAAGCAAGACCTGGAAGTGTCCATTGCCAAGTAACTTGGCACATATAACGAAACCAAAAAAATAATAACCGAACAAAAATGCATATGAAATTTAAATATTCAGCATGAAAATAATGTAAGATTTCTTATGGTGAATGTGCAGTCAAATATCAATTAAAATATTACCAGTCATGGGGCTGGAGTGATAGCACAGCGGGTAGGGCGTTTGCCTTGCACGCAGCCGACCCAGGTTCGAATCCCAGCATCCCATATGGTCCTCTGAGCACCGCCAGGGGTAATTCCTGAGTGCATGAGCCAGGAATTACCCCTGTGCATTGCCGGGTGTGACCCAAAAAGCAATATATATATATATATATATATATATATATATATATATATATATATAACCAGTCATGTAGGAAAATATGACCTCTCCTGGAGTGGGGGAAAGGGCATGGGGCAGAGAATCATTCTAAGTATACCTGGAACAGACACAGAAAGCTCACTAACAGTTAAGGCCAGAAAGAAAGTTCAAAGAAGAGAAGCATGATGCAAAGTCAGCTCCCTGAGAACAGCCAGGTGTGACCCCAGTAGCCTCCCACACCATTGAGCCCAAGCAGAACAACAGTGCTAGGCTGAGCACTGAATCATCAGACCCATATAGCAGACAAATTTAGCTGGACCTTGTCCACTTCTCTACAACTTCTCTAAACATTGCTTAGGAAGCTAGATAAATGAAAATTTACAGGTACAAAACAAATTTTTTAACATGCAATATTTAAAAAAGCCAACGGAACATATAAAGACCAAAATTACTATGTTTGATATGAAAAACTACAAAGACATGACCAATAGCAGATTAAGTGGTACAGAAGAAAATCAAGTAACTGGTTTTGGGTCGGTTTTTTTTTTTTTTGCTCTTGGGGTCACACCTGGCGACGCATAGGTGTTACTCCTGGCTCATGCACTCAGGAATTACTCCTGGTCATGCTGGGGGACCATATAGGATGCTGGGAAGCGAACCCGCATCAGCCAAGTGCAAGGCAAACGCCCTACCTGCTATGCTACCATTCCAGCCCCAGAAAATCAAGTAACTTAAAGATACCATCATAGAGATTATTCAAATGAGACATTAAAATAAAAAAAAACTTTTTAAACTAACCTACTGTCAATGATCTGGGGAAAACTCAAATAACCAAATATGTATAAAATTAGACCTTTGAAAATATAGAAGTAGAGGAGATTAAAAATTATTTGGATATACCAAACCAGCAGAAAGATGGGACAAAACCCCATAACAATAATCTCTTTCAATGTCAATGGATTAAATGCACCAATTAAAAGACAGAGTTTCAGGATCAGAAAAATGAACCCAACAATCTGCTGCATGCAAGAAACACATAGAACAGTGAGAGCAGATACAGACTCAAAGTCAAAGGCTGGATAACAATTCTAAAGGAAACAACTCCCTCAAAAAAAAAAAAAAAAGCTCGGTGGCCATACTGGTATCAGATCACTTTGATTTCAGACTGAAGAAGGTCACAAGAGACAGTGAAGGTCATTTTTTATGATCAAGGGATTTGTACATCAGGAAGAATTCAAACTCCTAAATATATGTGCACCTAGTGAGGGATTAGAAAAATACTTAAAACAACTACTCATAGACTTGAAGAAAGACATCCATAGCAACACAATACTAGTTGGAGATTTCAACACCACTTTATCACCTCTTGATAGATCAACCAGCCTCAACGTCAGCAAGGACATATATAGATTCAGCATGATCAAACATATCCACACAGTGACCAAGCTCATTGAAGTTTCTCGAGAGTTCAAGATGATGCTCTGTCTAACGTTCATCGACTTAAAGAAGGCCTTCAATTCTGTTGAGACTGAATCGGTCATCAAAGCCCTAGCCAAACATGGCGTTCAAACTCAGTACATAAAGATCCTCCAAGAGCTGTATTATGGATTCACCACCAGGATCTCACCATTCTA
The DNA here is from genome assembly GCF_027595985.1 of Sorex araneus. Classification (NCBI taxonomy): domain Eukaryota; kingdom Metazoa; phylum Chordata; class Mammalia; order Eulipotyphla; family Soricidae; genus Sorex; species Sorex araneus. The sequence continues at coordinate 100,822,646 of NC_073303.1, read as the reverse complement.
CAAGGAAGTGATCATTGACGTAAAGAGAGGAGTTCGACAGGGTGATACCATTTCACCGAAACTCTTCAGTGCCACCCTCGAGAACCTCATGGGACAACTGGACTGGGAAGGAATGGGAGTGAATATAGACAGTCAGCAACTACACTACCTCCACTTTGCTGATGACATCATTATCATAACACCAAACATTAGCCAACCGGCACAAATGCTGGCCGACTTCAACCATGAGTATGGAAAAGTCAGACTGAAACTGAATCTCACTAAGACAATGTTCATGAAAAACAAACTAGTCCCTGATGTTCCATTTTCTCTCAATGGAACAAACATCTCCGAATGCACCAGTTATGTGTACCTGGGTTGAGAACTCAACATGAGGAATGACTTGGAGTCAGAACTGTGCAGGAGTTAAGAGAGCAGCGTGGAACGCCTTCAAGAGCATAGAAGAAGTTGTTAACAGGATGAAGAACCTCCAGCTCCGGGCACATCTTTTCAACTCCACCATTCTTCCTGCACTAAATATGACATCTAAATATAACATGTGCCTCAGAAACCTGGGCCCTACGAAAACAAGACAAGACCACTATTTGGGTATCCCAAAGAGGAATCGAAAGAGTTATGCTTGGAGTATCACATTTCACTCAAGTGAGAGAAGGAATTCATTCAGAGTTCCAACCTCTGTCAATGATCACGAATCAGGGATGCTGTCTCATTTGCCAAGGCATCAAAAATCAGATGGGCCAGACACATAATGCGATTTAGAGACGACCACTGTTACGGACTGGATTCCAAGGGATATCAAAAGATGGTGGTGGCTGCCCACCTACGAGATGGTCAGACTTCTTCGTCAATACCCTGAATAAACAGTTTGAGGCTCTTTGTGTTCCTGGAGCAAGAAGATACCATTGGGCTACACTAGCACATGACAGGGACGAATGGAGACATTACTGGCGCCTGCTTGAGCAAATCGAAGATCAACGGGATGACAAGTGATAAGTCTCTCACACACACACACACACACACACACACACACACACATATAATCACTCTCACTGTATCACTGTATCACTGTCATCCCGGTGTTCATTGATTTATTCGAGCAGGCGCCAGTAACATCTCCATCTGTCCCAGCCCTGAGATTTTAGCAGCCTCTCCTTACTAGTCTTTCCCAACAACTGGAGGCTTTTTTCAGGGTCAGGGTAATGGGACCTCTTATTGTTACTGTTTCTGGCAGTTTGAATATGCCACAGGAGCTTGCCAGGCTCTGCCATGCGGGAGGGATATTCTTGATAGCCTGCTGGATTCTCCAAGAGGCATATATATTTATTTCCCTCTGTGATGATGTGTAGCAGCCATGTGGTCCAGGAATATGTTCATTCATGCATGAAGCTTGGCCGAACACGTGGAAAGTGGCCTGGAGCATGGCAGTAGTTGGGTAGTGGAGGTCGGCTCCAGGCCTGGGTCCCTTGGGGTGGTGAGAGCTCTCACATGCCCTGCCCCGGGGCACCCCGAGTGAAAACAGCCTGGCACGGAGTCTGGTTGCATGGTTATGGGGGCCTCATTTTATGCTCCCTTCTGGGAGAAGCAGCCGTGAGTTCTAGAGGGTGGCTGAAGAGGAGATTATCTGGAGGTGGCTTACGGGTGTGACCCTCGGGTCACCAGAGACTGGGGAAAGCAGGCAGACATATATATATATATACACATATATATAAATATTTCTTTTTTCAAGAATCAGGAAAAAATAAGTTAAAAACCAAACTTAGGGGGCTGGAGAGATAGCACAGCGGGTAGGGCGTTTGCCTTGCATGCGGCCAACCCAGGTTCCATTCCCAGCATCCCATATGGTCCCCCAAGCACCACCAGGAGTAATTCCTGAGCACAGAGCCAGGAGTAACCCCTGAGCATGGCTGGGTGTAATCCAAAAGCAAAAAATAAAAACTTAAAGAACATGGAAAAAACTACATTCAGGAATACCATAGCCAAATTGCTTCAAACCAGATATCAAATGGGACTAGAAATGTATTACAGGAGTTAAGGTATCTGCCTTGCACAACAACCTACCATAGTTTGATCCCTGACCCTGGACCTGTAACTATCCCTTAAACACTGCCAGGAGTGGCCACTGGGCATTGTCCAAATATTTTTAAGTGATGAAAATAAGGTATTAAGTACAGAATCCTAAACTTCACTATACTTAAAATAATATCAAGTGTAGAAATTACTCAGAGAAAAAATCAGCCCAAAAAGTGTGATATTTGTACTAGCACATATCAAGGAACCAAAATAGAGAACTCAGAAATTGCAACCTGGTTGGAACTGGAAGATACCATGTTGATTGAAGTAAGCCAAACACAGGATGACCTCACTAATCTGTTCAATACTGGGTGAGGGGGTGAGGTTGTGTATTGTAGTAAAGGGGGATGCCTAGATCACCCTTGACCCCAGTGTTTAGAGAGGAGGCAGGCAGAGAAGGAAAGAAATCAAGGGGGAAGAAGAGTACTAGAAGTAATGGGTTAACAGGCATCAGGGCTTCAGTTATACCAGTGATATGGATGACGGGCAGACCCATATATTCAAAACACAGATCCAGCAAAACTGAAAGCATGGCAACCACTTGAAACTCTGTAATGTGCCCGCCACGTTGATAGGTGGGTTGGAGTGGGGGTTGGGATGGAGAGGGAAATCAGGGTACACGGGTGGAGGGAAGTTGACACTGGTGGAGGGATTTATTTTGAATTATTATATGCCTAAAACTCAACTATCACTGACTTTGTAAATCATGGCTCTTTAATAAGAATTTTTAATTGAATTAAATTTTTAAAAATAAATAAATACATTCTTTCATACATGTGATCAAAATGTATGTTCCCCCAAAAGTAAGGTGATAAATTGGACTTCATCCAAGGTGCTTTCATCTATTTCATTTCAGAGCTTAGTACAATGCCCAGGACATGACTATTCAACAGATGAATAAATGAAGAACTTTTGATATATTCACACAATGGAATGTTAATGCAGCATAAGAAAAGATGATTCTTGCAGTATTCTTTACAATAGCCAGAATCTGGAAACAACCCGAGTGCCGGAGAACAGATGACTGATTAAAGAAACTTTCGTACATCTACACAATAGAATACTATGCAGCTGTTAGAAAAGATGAAGTAATGAAATTTGCTTATAAGTCATGAAGACTATCACACTAAGTGAAATGAGTCAGAAAGGGAGGGACAGACATAGAAGGAATGCACTCATTTGTGGAATATAAAATAACATAATGAGACTGACACCCCAGGACAGTAGAGACAAGGACCAGGACAATTGCTCCTTGGTAGGAAGCCTGTTTCATGAGCTGGGGGAGAAGGCAGCTGGAATAGAGAAGGAATCACTAAGTCAATGATGGTTGGAGGAATCATTCAGGATGAGAGATGTGTGCTGAAAGTAGATAAAGGACCAAACATGATGGCCTCTCAGTATCTGTATTGCAAACCATAATGCCCCAAAGGTAGAGAGAGAATAAAAAGTAAATTGTCTGCCATAGAGACAGGGGTTGGTGTGGGGTGGGGGTGGCAGTAGGGATACTGAGGACATTGGTGGTTGAAAATGTGTACTGGTGGAGGGATGGGTGTTTGAACATTATATGACTGAAACTCAAACATGAGAACTTTGAAATCATGCAATTCACAGCAACATTACTAGAATTGGAGGGTATCATGTCAAGTGAAATAATTCCGTGGAGAAGGACAAATACTGGATGATTTCATTCATATGTAACACAGAGAGAGACAAATAAGGGAATAGGTGGTATTGAACAATAACAAACTCTTGGCCTGGTATTACAAAACTGAGATCACTAAGCAGAAGAGGGAATGAAGCGGTGACCTAGACAAATGGTAACATGAAGACAGCAGCGGAGGGTTCTTGGGCTTTTTGGCAGTGGTGGTGAAAATACAATAACTTTCTACACCAAAATATTGACACTATTGTAATCATGTTACCTAAACTACAATTTAAAAAGTGAATTTTTAAAAATACTGAAAAAATAAGTGATTATCTTTCTCTTGAAAAGACATGTCTAAGACCCTGAGTTTGATCCCCAGTACCACCCACAAAAAAAAAAAAGAAGTTAGAAAAAGAAAGATAAGCAGGCACAGACTAAAAGAAAATCAGCAGATCACATGTTGGACAAACTATTTCAATTCATAATATATAAATAACCCTCCAAGAAATAAGAAAATATTAAATAAAAAATTAAAAGACATCATAATCACCTTCATGAATGGGGTTTCTCTAGTTTTAATCATCGCACTCTAGATGTGCTAATTGCTAGAATTTCCCCAAATCTGAGAAACTTGGCAGTGTAGTTTGTGGTATGGGGACTGTACAAGCACATGAAAATTTTCTCAAAGTAATGAATCATTAGAAGATGCAAATTAAAGCTACAAATGTCACTCCACATGGACTAGTAAACCTACCTCAAAAACATCTGACCACACTATGTGTAAGCTAGAATGTAGAATAACTAGATCTCTTCAATGCACTGCCAGTGGAAATGTAAAACAGTACATTTGGAAAACAGTTTGGAAGTTTCTTTAAAAGTAAAATACTGGGGCGAAGGAGACAGTTCAAAAGACTGAAGAGTATGCTTTGCAGGTGGGAACGTAGAGTCCAACCTCTAGCAACATATGGTCCCCCAAGCATGGCTAGAAGCAATCTCTCTTCACTGAACCGGAAATAGTCCCTGAGCACCACTGCATGTGCCTCCCCACCCACAGCCCCCCAGAAAGATAAATTACCCTGGAAGATAGAACACTTTTGTTCCTACTAGAAAAGTGGAAACTGAGGCCTCTACTAAGTGTTTTACAGAAGTATTTATAAAACTGATAACAATCACCACTTATCTGCCCTCAGCGAATGGATAAATAAATGGTGGTATATCAATTGTATGATTTCATGTCCATTGTCTTCTGTAACTTTATGGTCTAGGTTTAGACTTGCTAAGGACAAACCCAGAATTTCTGTTTCTGTATACTTTACCTAGAGTTGGTAGATCCCACAAGAACAGGGTGACCAACATGCCATGAGTTACCTCTCCCTTCTCCCATGTATAGCAGATTGTTCTAGCTATCTGCTCCAACTGGAAGCTCATTCATTGACCAGAGACCTTTGATGGACGTGACTAGAGGACTGAGCTGTAACACAGTGGGTAGGGCGTTCACCTTGCACTCGGCCAACCCAGGTTTGATTCCTCTGCCCCTCTTGGAGAGCTTGGCAAGCTACTGGGAGTATCCCGTCCACATGGCAGAGCCTGGCAAGCTACCCATGGAGTATTCATATGCCAAAAAAAACAGTAACAAGTCTCACAATGGAGACATTACTGGTGCCCGCTCAAGCAAATCGATGAGCAACAGGTTGACAGTGACAGTGATATCAATTTTATGCCGCACTGCTTGGAGGAAGAGAAGTAAATAAACCTGCATGGATAAATCTCAAAAATAAGTATTCTGAATAGAAAAAGCTAGGAAGGAAAATGTATAGTATACATTCCTTGACTCATTTGTGAAAAATTCTGCAAACAAGGGACAGAAAAAGAACTCAAAGAACTAGAGCACAGGCCTGGTTTGTGCAATGGTGTCTCTGAGAATACTATTATAGTCCCCTGAGAAACAACGGGTCTCCAGCACTGTTTGTCCCAAAGAGCAGTAGTAGTCCTAAGGAGCCTCAAAAAAAGAGTGTTTTACTCCTGGGAATATATCCTGGAGAGGCAAAAACGTATAGTAGATATGACATCTGCATTTGTATGTTCATTGCAGCACTGTTTACAATAGCCAAAATCTGGAGAAAACCCAAGTGCCCAAAAACAGATGACTGGTTGAAGAAACTTTGGTACATCTACACAGTGGAATACCATGCAGCTGTTAGAAAAGATGAAGTCATGAAATTTGCATATAAGTGGATCAACATGGAAAGTATTATGTTAAGTGAAATGAGTCAGAAAGAAAGAGAAAGACATAGAAAGATCACACTCATCTGTGGAATATGAAGTAACAGAATGGGATACTAATACCCAAGAGTAGTAGAGATAAGAACCAGGAGGTCTGCCCCACAGCTTGGAAACTGGCCTCACATGCTGGGGGAAAAAGCAGCTGAGATAGAGAAGGGAACACCAAGTAGAGGATGTTGGAAGGACCCACTCGGGTTGAAGGATGTGTGCTGAAAGTAGACTGTAGACCAAACATGATGGCCACTCAATACCTCTATTGCAAACTACAACACCCAAAAGGAGAGAGAACAAAAGGGAATGCCCTGCCACAGAGGTAGGGTGGGGTGGTGGGGTTAGGGTGGGGGTAGTGGGAGGGATACTGGGAGCATTGATGGAGAAAAATGGGCACTGGTGGAGGGATGGATGTAAATGATCACAGTATGACTGAAATGCAAACATGAAAGTTCAAGTTTGTAACTGTACCTCACAGTGATTCACTAATAAAAAAAATTTTTTTAAAAAGAGTTTTAAAACTGAAAACTATAATAGTACTTCAATTAGGGTATATAGCCAGCATGTGCCTGATCCAGATTCAATGTACTGAGCATCACTGGGTACAGCCGTGGAGACCCCCAGAACAGCAGGGTCAGAGCATTATTGTACCGTTAGGCCCTTATATTAAACTGCCAAGCCAGTTGACCTAAAATCCTGGATGGGGTCCCCCATAAGCACTGCTTGGAAGACCTCCAAAATGCAAACTAGTGTGTATGGAGAAGAATACAGGAAGAGGAGAGAATACAAAGGGGTACGGGAAGCTCTATGACAATAAGTAGTCATTGTCTTCATTATGCTGATGGTTTCATGGGTGAACAAATAAGTTAAAAAATAACAAAACTGTGCAACTAAATAGGTCATTCATTGTGCAAAGATATATCTCAATAGAGCTTATGTTAATCATTATATAAACTTTATTATAATCCATATTATATAGAATGCATATGTAATATTATAAATAAGATGGCTGAAAGAATAAATAAGAACAGTGAGGTTTGTTGTTTTCTTTTTTAAGTAGGGGATCAGGAGAGAACTGACTCCTAGGACCCCTTCTCAGAGCAGAGGACCACCCTCCAAACACTTGATAATCAGAAGAGAATTCTAGCTACCAGAGTTGAAACTGGTAGAAATTAAGTAGACAGTACCATCACTTTGGGTAACATCCCAAGTACTTGGGCAAGAAGTGCATAACTGAAAGATGTTAGTAACTCAAATAGAAAAAAAAAGGAGAAAGGAAAAGATTAAAAACACATAACCACTATGGCAAGATGAGAATGCATTTTAAACCAACCAAATGTTTGGCTGGGAGAGATCGTTCTGAACCTTGGATACTGCTAACATCCATGGCAGCTGGAAGAATCTCATTGAGGATTGTCATGAATGTGAGTTGGGAGACCCTCGAGAGGTTTCAGTAAGCCAAAGTGCCCAGCCATAAAGTAGAAGGGAGCAAATGAATTGGAAGAGAAGAAGGCAAAGCCCCATTAGGTTCATTTCAGTGTGTGTGTGTGTGTGTGTGTGTGTGTGTGTGTGTGTGTGTGTTTGTGTGTGTCCAGAACACAGCTGAAAGTCATCAACTGGAATTATCCTTTAGGTACAACAGTTTGCTACTAGTGGATACAAGGGGAGAGAGAGAATTTGGAGTCCTAGAGTTAGTAGTGATATTTTTTTTCTGCTACATAGAAATTTGAGTTTTCAAGTCTGTATTTCATAAAAAGTCACTCTTTAAATCTGAGAGGAGAAAAGGTAGGTAGCTCAAAAGTTGAATGCTTGCCTTACATATGTTAGACGCTGGATTTGAGCCACAGCTCTGAAAAATAATTAAATATTGAATGAAATAGACTAAGAAGCAAAACTGGCAGGTGGTTGCTGGTTCTTCCCCACTTCCCCACTTTCAAGAATGAACTTGAAAATGTCATTTAACCTCTATGTTTTCTCATTTGTAAAAATGAACAAAGTAATATACCCATCTCATTGGTGTTGTATTAATCAGGCTAACCAGATAAACACAGCCCAAATGATAAGTGTGTACAAGTACATGTATGTGTATAGTACATATGTAAAGCTGTATGTGCTATAAATATGAAATGATTATGTGTATAAATGAGTAGGAAGAGAAAATTTTAAAAAATTGTCTCACAAAATTTGGGAACTGACAAATCCAAAATGTGCTGGGGGCCAAAAGAATTATAGTTCAAGGTCAAGGGGGAATCACTGTCAGAATTCCTTCTACATAAGAAAAGTGAATCTTTTTCCCATAGCCTTCAACTGCTTAGATGAGACTCACCCACATTATGACAAGTAATCTGCTTTACTTAATGTCTGTTGATTTCTATGTTTACTTCTTTAAAAAAAAATTTAAACACTTTCAGAGAGACATGTGTGAGTAAATATCTATGTATATGGCTCAATCAAGATGACCCATAAAATTAACCACCCTGAGGTGCAATGAGTATAGACCTCACCCATACTCCCTGTTACCACTTCTTCCTGCCAAATTTTATGACAGTGTTTATGCTTAGATTAGACTGGGCCAGAGCAATTGTACAGTGTGTAGGACTTTTGCCTTGCATACAGCCAACCGGATTCAAGCCCCAGCATCCCATATGGTCCCCTGAGCACTGCCAGGAGTGATTCCTGAGTGTAACACCAGGTGTAACTTCTGAGCATCACTCAGTATGACCGAAAAATTTAAAAAATAAAAAAAGATCGGGCATAGGTAAGTTGTCTTCCCAAATTCTTTCTCTTCTCCTCGTGTTCTCTTTTTCAATGTTTCTCCCTCTCAAAGTCACGGGAACTGGATTTACCTGCAAACACACTTCTTTTCTGTCCTGAGCCACATCAAAGACCAAAGACATGCTACACATTAATAATGAAACCCCTGTGTTCTAAACAGCTGTACCCAACTTGGGGTGCAGACGAGAACCATAGGGAGGGCTTTTATGCTACCCTAAAATGAAGCCACACTGAATTCATATTAAATTAGAATTTCCAGAGGCAGGATCTGACCACCGATATGTTTTAAAACACCTTGGGTAATTCCAATCTACAATTTTCCTGTATCCTATTTCTCCAAGGCCTAGTCCCACATCAAGCAATCAGAGAGTTCCACTGCTCTTTCCTATGGATGGATTTGATGTTTGCTTCCATCATGCACCCAACTCTCTGAATGGATATATGAGACATGACACAAAGGAAGAGACTCCCAAGCAAACCACTGGGGATAGGTCAATTAGGCCCCATCCCTTGAACATTACATCTCATAGAAGGCCACATGTTTGGAAGGCCAGCGTTGTTCCTGTCACACCTCATGTGAAGGGTGCATATTCATGAGCCATGGTATCAATGGCAGCCAGGAAGAAAAAGTAAATATACCCATCCAGTTCAGACCAGACTAATCAACCTTGGAGACCAACAACACATTGAATACAAATTCCACTGGTGCACCACAGTAGGAACAAGCATAATCATGAATTGACCTCAGTCTGTGGGACTCAGTTTTTCTTGTCTGAAACTCTCTTCTCAACAGAAGATGATTTTTTTCATTTTTAGTTAGATATCATGATTTATAAAACTTAATGTTAGACTTTTAGGCACACAATGTTTCAACTCCAAAACCATCATCAGAGTTAGCATCCAGCCACCAACGACAGGGTCCCCGTTCCTCCCTACCCCACCTCCCTAGCAAAATCTACCTTTTTATTAATTGTCATTTCAGTCACATGGTTGCTTGTGGTTTATAAATGTGCATGGTAACCTCACCTCTATACTACCAAAATGTTCAAGACCTTCAGTCAATGTCCTTAAGTTACCTTCCTCATCATCCCTCCTATTCCTTAGCATTCTTCATTCTTTAATCCAGGGATAAGGGTCTGCCTTCATCTGATAATTTCCAGTCCCTTGTTTTGTTACTCTCTTTCACAGAAGAATAAAAAAATCTGACACTTGTCCTTCTTTTGACTTATTACATTTAACATGAAACCCATCAAACTGCAGCAAACAACATGAGTTCATCTTTTCTTATGGATGCATATTATTCCATTGTGCTTACATAACACAATTTTTTTATTAGTGAATCAACGTGAGGTACAGTTACAGACTTACAAACTTCTGAGCTTACATTTCAGTCATACAATGGTCAAGTATCCATCCCTCCACCAGTGCCCATTTTCCACCACCAATGGTCCCAGCATCCCTCCCACCATTCCCACCCCCCTCCCTCCACCCCGCCTCTGTGGCAGGGCATTCCCTTTTGCTTTCTCTCTCCTTTTCGGTGTTGTGGTTTGCAATAGAGGTATTAAGTAACCATCATATTCAGTCTATAGTCTGCTTTCAGGGTGAGTCTTCCATCTTGAGCAGATCCTTCTGGCACCATTTATTTGGTGATCCCTTCTCTAACTGAACTGCCTTTTTCCCCAGTATGCAAGGCCAGCTTCTAAGCTGTGGAGTAATCCTCCCAGTACTTATCTTTAATAATCTTGAGTGTTAGTCTCTCATTCTGTTACTTTACATTCCACAAATGAGTGCAATTTTTCTGTCGTCCCTCTCTTTCCAACTCATTTCGCTTAACACGATACTTTCCACATTGATCCATCTATATGCAAATTTCATGACTTCATCTTTTCTAACAGCTGCATAGTATTCCATTGTGTAGATGTATCAGAGTTTCTTTTGCCAGTTCTTTAGCCTGTTTTTGGGCACTCAGGTTTTTCCCAGATTCTGGCTATTGTAAATAGTGCTGCAATGAACATACAAGTGCTGATGTCATTTTTACTATACTTTTTTGCATCTCCAGGATATATTCCCAGAAGACATAACACAAGTTTATAAGTAGATTTTTTTTTAGATTTTTTTTAATCCCCACTTTAAGCCATGAAGGTTAGAGTTCAAAAGTTTAAGCTAACATTGAAACAACAAAGACCAGGGTATGATTTGAAAAACCTTTTCATGCCCAATTTTTTATTTGGCCTTTCAAATCACAATAACATGCTCTATTTTCTCATAAAACTATATTTTTATTCACTATTTCTATAGAAATATGTTTCATAGATAAGGAAACTGAGGTTTGGAGAGATTATGAGGTATCATAACACCCTTTGCTTTCATTTCTGTAGAAAACTATATTTTCATTCGATGCCTTCTTAGAAAACTAAAATATTATTTCCCACTTTACTATACATAAATATTAGAATAACTTGCCCAACTTAAAAAATCTTTTTAAAGTTTCTCCACCATTATCCATTCAATTAACCAGTGTCTGCAGCCATTTTTGTGCAATTTTGTGCATTCTTGTACTCCCCTGTCTGCCCTGGGGAGTTGGACCAGCCTCGTCGGCCATTGGTTCACACTCCTTGACAATTTTCAATCACACTCATAAAAAAAAAAAAGAATCCTTCACTCCTTCTCCATGTGGTCAGAACTATAAAACACTAATTTGGGTGCTCACTTTTTAGTATATCTACTGAGAAAATATAATTGGAACAATACTGAAATGATCAGCCACAGTCCCTGTCAGAGATGACATTTCTATTACTAAAGCATTCCATATTTTTCACAGTGCTCAAACTGATAAGAGCTGATACAAGTAAATGTTGCATATTCACTAGGTTCAAAGTATCTCTGGTATATAAAATAACAAGACAAGGGAATAGAAGGCATCAAAAAATGACAATATTAGTACTGGGTTATAGAACTGAGAATAGCAAGTAAGGGAGAGGAGTAAATAGGGAGCAGTGGTGACGATAAGGTGGACTGGAGGTGACCTAAGGACATTGGTTGAGGGTCTTAGACATATATATACATGTATATATATTATACACATATATATTTGTATATGTATATATAAAACCCAAAGAAATTGTCTTGAAAAGTTGTACTTTCTCAGTTTTTTATGTGTAGCATGCTATACATTTTATAAATTCCTTCTTTGACATACAAAAATACTTCCTTATTCTTTAATATGGCTAGAGGTATAAGGTGTGTCTCAAGTGGTATACCTTGTCGCAAGGCATGTGCAAGGCCCTGGTTCTAGTCCATGGTATCCTGTGGCCCCACATAGGTATTGATCAGTTGGAGTTCCTGAACACCAACACCATCATCACAACAAAGAATGTCAACTTGGAAAATTTAGTAATAAATTATAATTGTGCAGAGATTATTAGTGATGTTTGCCTAATATTCACTATCAATTTTTTCAGTAACAAATCTGGTGATTTGACTTTCATCCATGTCTTCCATAATTTTTTTCATTGTTTCAGACTTAGTAAAGAGAAAATCCATGCACACATCTTTCCTCCAAGTGAACAATCATAGAAATAAATATAAGATAGGAGTTCTAAGAAAGTTAAAATTATTTAAATAGGTGTCTGTTAGGTGCTTAGTTTCAGCTAGGAACTCACTAGTTATAAAGCTAGAAATGGGGAATATGCCCCTGTTCCAAGGAGTTGACTATCCATCAAGGGTTGTTGAATAAAGAACAAATATTTCCACAGAATGAGGCAGATAGGCACATCCTTGAACCTATGTGTACATCCCATGTGCACATCTAAGAAGGACTGCCTCACTACTGCCTCACAACCACTATAAGACTGTCAATGTTCTCTCCGCCATGAAGACTCAAAACATCTTAGCTACAGGATCAGCCTGGGAGTGAGGAAATACAAAGCAGAGCTCTCAACCAAATCACAATACACATGCTTGCAAGCAAGAACTAACATCTTCACTTTTAAGCCACTAAGATTTAGGAGTTGCTTGTTTATGCGGCAGAACATACCTCATCCTGACTGATAATTTTAGAAATAACAGCAAACTGTATAGACCACTAAAGTTTGGGTTTCATAACAGCAGCATAACCTAGGCGCCCAAGGGGTTGATAAATAATAGCTGATGACTATATTTTCAGAAACAAAACTTACTGAGATGCTAATTTACATATTAGCTATGACTTCCTTTTTGCAATAACAACAGAATTGAACAACTGTAAGGTCCAACTGCATAAACAACTTAACAAATTCACTCTCTGGCTCTTCTAGAAAAGAGACGACCCAGACTAATTAAAACAATAATGACAATAGCAAATGCTTCTACAATAATGTCACAATGTCACACCCTATTCAAAGCACTGACATACATTAACCACTCATTCTGCTCATTTCTCCTGGTTTCATTGTTTCCATGATTGCTTCCTGGTCTCCTGGAATCTATCGTTCACCAGGAAAATCAAATTATGTGGGTTAAAAATTATCTATTGTCTGCCTCACATTACGTTTAAAAACAATCTAAAACTTTTTGGGGAGGGGAGAGGGGAGGATTGGGGGCTGCATCTTAGTGATGCTAAAGTGTTATTCCTGGCTCTGCACTCAGGAATCATTTCTGACAGTGCTTGGTGGACTATATGGGGTTCTGGGGATTGAATCCAAGTTGGCCATGTGCAAGATAAGTGCCCTATCCACCGTACTATTTCTCTGACCCTAGTCATCTAAACACTTTACTTCAATACACAGGGCCTTCCATAACCTGAGATTTGTGTCCCTCTGTTGCCTTGTTTGTATCATTCCTGCTACAAGTTGTAGACTCAAATGTGGTCCATGATGTCCTCTCCATGTGGAGCATCCTTCCCCCCCTCCTTCTTGACACAACTAACTCCCCAAGTCTTGCATGAGGTCCAGTGTTATCCAGCAGTGAGTCCCTAAGTGTCCCCGCTCCTGAGCCCTCCAGACTGACTAAATTTGCCTACTCTCTGGGTCCTCATGCCCCTCCAACATTAACCACCAGATTCACCACATTTTCCAGATAAAAGCTGTTCTGTTCTTTGTTTCACAATCCCTTGATGGAGTCTGAACTCCTGTTCTTACTCCCATTTGTATATCCTCTGACCTATCACAGTGCCTAGCAGAAAGTAAGTACATAATATACCCCTGCTGGGGGCCAGAGTGGTAACACAGCAGGTAGGGCATTTGCCTTGCACTCCCGGAGCAACGCCAGGAGTAATTCCTGGGTGTAGAACCAGAAGTAACCTCTGTGTATCGTTGTATGTGACCCAAAAATCTAAAGAAAATTAAATTAAACTAAATTTTAAAAAGGATGGTCATTCTAGCCCTCAGCATGACTAAGGGAAAAGAGCAGAAGCAGTTATACCCACTTCATGAGATCTGCATGTATACCCACAACATGAAATGGCCCCCTAATGGCTGAGGTGTTAAGCAGTGGGATTTAGAATCATGGGTTAAATCTTAGCATTGCCTTTACCAGCTGTGTGTCCGTAAGCAATTAACTGATTCACCCTGAACCTTAGTATTCATTTTACCCAAACTCTTCATAAACTACTATTGTTTGAACAAGGAACAGTGAAATCAGAACAAGGACTTTGACAGGGAAGAGGAAAAAAAAAGTTCAAAAAAATGCTTCAGGGGCTGGAGCGATAGCACCGCGGGTAGGGCACTTGCCTTGCACGCGGCCGATCTGGGTTCAATTCCAGCATCCCATATGGTCCCCTGAGCACCACCAGGGGTAATTCCTGAGTGCAGAGCCAGGAGTAACCCCTGTGCATCGCCAGGTGTGACACAAAACGCAAAAAAAAAAAAAAAAATGCTTCAAAGCAAATTCAGCAAAAGCTCCAAAATAGCTCAGTATTCAAAAACCCACTTTGAATGAAGGTTGTCAAAGAAACATCAAAATCTCAGTGACTATTGATATTATTTTTACAAGCTATGTTAAGGCTGGAGCTGTCCATTGGGTGTTTAGCTGGGTCCCCAAGTTCTGTGTATTATGTGATAGTGGTGTCCCCCATGGCCTGGTGAAACCATAAATGTCTTCAGGCATCAAGAAACAGAAACCTCTAGCTTACCACAAAGTTTATTTTGTAACTGTATTAAGTTTATTGCATGCAGTCTAATAGTCTTCAGACTCTTTGTTGAAGAATTAAGCGTCTTTCCATCTGGAGACTCTGCTATTCATTATTCTTGCTCTTCTTAGAACTGTCAGCTTCAGTCATAGAAGAAAGAGATTATGGAGAGCCAGACTGTAAAGTGGCATGTATCACTTCACCCAGGTTTCATTGGTGGAACTCATGTGGTCCAACCCAACTGCAAAGGTATCTGGGAAATGTAGTCTATTTCTGTGTCTATACAGGAAAAGTAAAGGGATTGAGTGAAGAATCCACAGTGTGTATGCCACACAATGACAGATGATTGCAGGTTGAAAAAGAGACCAGACTGAGGTAGCTCAGTGGGTCAGGAGTTCATGGTCTTTGCCAACTTTCTCAATTTTCTTATGCTGAATACTTAAAATTTTCTTAAAACAAGACTTCTGGTTACTTCCCTCCTCATATTATTTAGTAAGCAAACATCTGCCACTTGAATTATTGGCTGGAAGAAGATATTCAGTTACTCCTCATGGTGATGCAAGCCTATGAACTGGCAAGATAACAAATGTTTGTTTATAGGCAATGAGTACAGAGTTTGTTCCTCCATGTGGAAAGAATTCACTAAATATGTATAGTAGTACTGTAGCACTGTCCCCCCGTTGTTCATCGATTTGCTCAAGCGGGCAACAGTAACGTCTCCATTGTGAGACTTGTTGCTACTGTTTTTGGCATAGTCACTGTCACTGTCACTGTCATCTCGTTGCTCATTGATTTGCTCTAGCGGGCACCAGTACCTGAAATAATTCATTTCTCTCCTAGAAGATGAGGAGAGGAACTTTTGTTTTATCTGCTTCTGGGACCTAGGGCAATACTACACAAAGTAGATGCGACAGGTATTTGTTGTGGGGACAACTCAAATACAATTCAAAGGAATACTGAAGCAAAGCACTGTGCTGAGCACTGCTGGTCAGTCTTTCTCAGACTATTGATTATTCTCTCTAGTCATTGCATGCTATTTTTGATTAAAGGTGACCCTAAACCGACAAGACCTACATAGAATTCATTATTGTATTGCCATTCAAGAACCAAGGGAGCAACCATACTGCTTCAAATAAACTGGTCTATTGGGGCTGGAGTGATGGCACGGGGGTAGGGTGTTTGCCTTGCATGCGGCCAACCGGGGTTCGATTCCCAGCATCCATTATGATATCCTGAGCACCACCAAGGATAATTCCTGAGTGCAGAGCCAGTAATGACCCCTTTGAATCGCTGGTTGTGACCCAAAAAGCAAAAAAATAATTAAAAACTGGTCTATTCTGAGAAAAAATAATCTCAGGGATCTCAGGGGGTTGGAAGTTACAGTCCACATTGGAAACTTCCAGTTTTTCACTATTTCAGAGATTTCATCTAGTCTGACTTCAGAATCTGGAGCTTCCACCCCCAAATCCCTTTGCCCTTCTCACTTTCATGCCTTTTACATTTTTCTTTAGGGGATCCAAGATAGTGATGTGCTTATGATATAGCACTTTTCCCTTCCAGGTTGCTTATTCTATATAACATTTTTCTACCACACTCGGCACCTGAAATGTAAAGATGTCTGCTCTTTGGGTCAATGCTCTGCCTCATCTACCATGACAGTGGCTTTGGACAGCTAATCTCTCTGTGCTCCAATTTGTTGTGAAGTGAAAAGGATATTAGTAACTGCCTCATAGACTTAGATAGGAGGGCTGAATGACCACCTTCAGTCCTTCTGTGACAAGGAGACCAGAAGTTAGCCGAAGAAGCAGATGACAGCTAAAAGATAGCTGGGAAGCACAATGAGGCATTCCAAGGACATAGAGACAGGATGCCCAGAAAATAACCCAAGTTTAGCTAAGTACCCATCACACATCGCTCTTTTTAGCTGCCACTTAGAAAAGTTTTTAACCATTCAAGGCTAACCATGAATGTCTAGCTTCTGTACTATGTTTGATTGCTTAGTCAGAAGAAAATTGATTGATGGTACCAAGCAGAATGTGATAAGGAATGTTTCAAACCTCGCCTGCACTCAGGTTGGAGGCTGTTCATTGTGCTGAGATGATAGCTCTCAGGTGTAGTAGCCCCTGCAGGTTAATAAAGGTTCTTCACTTTGGCAAACAAGTGCATACTGGACTTGTTTCCGTAATCTCTCTCCTGCAGCACTTACACTTGGTAAGTTCAATGTCTGGCGCTTTGACTTCCAAGTATTAGCCTCAGCAACAATAATCATAATCCAAAAGTAGATGTGAGTAGATTTAAATAGTGAGATTGTGAATATTGATATAAATGTATCACAAGGGCTCAATAAATATTTATTGATTAAATGAATGTTCATTTTTATCAAGTATGATACTGTCTTCAGGAACAGGGAGGTACTAGAGAACTCCTCTTACCTCACCCCCCAAAATATAAATGCCATTTGCATTTTACTCCCTGACCAAATGAATCTCCTGAAGCCATTTCTAATGCAAGGAAGCTAGGAAAGAGGTCTCTGGGAAAGTCGGTGGTGGTTTCTGTAAGAACATTAACAGTGTGTATTTTCAATTCCAAAGGAAAAGGTGTTATGTAAAGAGGAACAATGTATCATAAACTTCCTCCAGTGTTATCTTATTTGTTTTTATATTGGATTTGTGTGTGTGTTTAAACTTGTCTCTGAACTCTTAGTCACTCAAAACACACATTTTATAAAGCTTACTGCCTACTAGACCCACAAAACAGAAGCATTAAATGATCTCTCTCTTTCTCTCTCTTTCTCTCTCTTTCTCTCTCTTTCTCTCTCTCTCTCTCTCTCTCTCTCTCTCTCTCTCTCTCTCTCTCTCTCTCTCTCTCTCTCTCTCTCTCCTTCTTTCCTTAGTCCACTTTTCTGTCTGTAGCTGTCTGTATCTGTCTGTATCTGAAGAGCCACACTGCGTGGTTCTGAAGTCACTTCCTGAGATGCTCAGGGACCAATGGTGCCTGAGATGGAATCTGGGATTCCCACATGCAAAGCAGGTGATCCAGCCCTTTGAGTCATCTCCATGGTCCTTTTTTACTATGCATTTTCCCCTTCTGTCACCCTTAGCTTCGCTAATCTGTACTTTTGAATATTATCTTTGTGATTCTCATCTAGCTCATTGTACTAAGCTGTTGTCTTTCAAGAAGCTTTTCCAGGGAAATACACCCTTAACAGCATTGGATGACATAACCTTAGTTATGTCTTTCAATTACACATGCTTGATCTCTGTGAATACCATTTCTTTCTTCTGCCTTTAGTATTTCCCAGGTAACAGCAACACAATAGTCATTGGGGCCATAATGAGGAGTAGCACGTAGAACATCAGACTAAACATCTCAGACTACTCTAAAATTCATTGCACATGAGCCCAGGAGAGGAAATTGGCCAGAAACATGACAATTTCTATGGCCTTCCCTGAACACAAGGCTGGGAACACAAGGCTGGCTAGAAAGTCTGAGTTGGCTCTAGAAGAAAAAATTCTATTATACACATTGATCTCCTGCTTCACTTACTGTTTATCCCCAAGATACATTGAGCAAGTGATGATTTTTCAAAAGGCATGTTTTAGATAATCTATCACATAGTTCCTAGTCTCGAGACCATAATGGCATTTTTAAAGATTTTTTTAATTGAATCACCTTGAGACAGAGCATTACAAAGCTATTCAATGGTTGGGTTTCAGTCATATAATGTTCCAACACCCATCCCTCCATCACTGTAATTTCCAAGCACCAACGTCCTCAATTTCCCTCCTCCCACCTCTCCCCCCTACCCCAATCTCCTCTCTCTTTATCTTTCTCTCTCTCTCTCTCTCTCTCTCTCATTTTAGGCATTATGGTTTGCAATGCAGATGTTGACAGGTTATCATGTGTATCCCTTTACCTACTTTCAATGTTCTATTCTTATCCAGAGTGATCACTTCCAACTATTGGTGTCATAATGGACCTTCCTCTATCTTAACTACTATCCCTCTAAACCACACATACTTGTGGTAATTTCCAACCATTGATCAGTCCTCCTGGCTCCTAGCCTTGGATATTAGTCTCCTACTATTTTCTTTAATATTCCACGAATGAATGCAGTTACTCTATATCTGTCCCTCTCCTTCTGACTCATTTCACTCAGCCTAATGTTCTCCATGTTCATCCATAATGGCTTTTTGTACTATTGTGGCTGGAATTTCATCCCCTTAAAAGATGTGGTAAAGTCCTAACCCCCTGGACCTCTGACTGTGACCTTATTTGGAGACAAGGCTTTTATAGATGTGACGAAGTTAAGATGAGACTATGTTTGAGTAGAGTGAGCACTGAATCAATATAGACCGAAGGAAAAGAGAAGACACAGAGACAACATGCATGGAGAAGGCCACAGGATGACCAAAGCAGAGGCATTTCCAAACCAAGCACTCCCCAGCACTACCAGTATTATCGGAAACTAAGAAAGGCATTGAATAGATTCTTCCCTAGACCCTTCAGAAACAGTTTGTCCTTGGTAACTGCTTCCTTTAAATTTATAGACTTTAGAATTATGAGAAAACCTTTCTGATGCTTTATCACCCAATGTGTGATACTTGGTCATCGTGTCCCTGAGAAGCCAATACAGGCTCGAATCTGCTCCCTCTTTTCCTCTGGGCAGAACGTTGATTTGCCATGGTATCCAATAAGATGAATCCCTCTTTATTTTTTGTCTGCAGCTTCTTGTGCTGAACCATCACTAGTTGTGTGTGTGTGTGTGTGTGTGTGTGTAGCTCCAGATCTTGAGCTGGCTCCTCAAGGGCGGATGGAGTATCTGCCTTTGCCAAATCTCCAGGATCAGTCACTATGAATAGTACACATTGACAATGCCTAGCCATTTATTTTAATTTGACACGAGTCTAGAAGAGAAATCCAGTTCACACTCAAAAGCCTTAACCTAGGCTACAGAATAAGTCAGTCTCCCCTAGAAAGTTATATGTCACAGAAAGGTTACTTTGCTGAGCCACCAACCCAAACCCAGCCATCTTACCCTGTTCTGGAGTCACCCACCTATGTAAATTAAATTCCCCAGTCAAGGCAAGGGGAAAACACCTAAGTCATTCTTGACCAGAATGTGGTCTCCATTTAACTAAATTTCTCCCACAAAGAGGTGACCTATCACATCTGCAGATTCCTAATTCTCTCAGGAGGAGTTTTCATAGATTGGCTGTTGACCAGATACATCATCCAATTAACTCTCCTCTTGGCTTCATCCCAGATCTCCCGCCTCCTCCTGCAGGGGCCTGATTCATGCCCTATGACACCTGCCAGCGGGCCTCTGACCTGGTTCCCAGGGAAGGACAGAGCAGCCTAAAAGAGCAAGACAGAGAGAGAGTCGGGGCGAGGCACAGCCCCAAGGCCAGCGGGGAGGGAGGCTTCCCCGGGAGACAGACGTAAGCACCGCCCTGGCTTGGGCACACACACGAGCTGTTTACCTGAGAGTTTTGCAAGAGCTCCTTCATGGACAGATTGCAGCCTGCAGATTACTCAGCAGCAGCAAGGACGGGCCTGAGGGGAAGCAACAGCCTGCACAAGGAAGCCAGCCCACACCCTGTTTGCACCTTTTACCCGGGGAACTTGCCGGGGGCCAATTCTTATGCCCACTGCCAAGAGAGCCTCACTGGAAGGTGAGCATGGAGGCGGTTCTCGTTGGAGGAGCTGCTGCCAGGGTGAGCTCTGTTCCCCCATCCTTTCTCATTCTTGCTTGTCAGTGTTTTCCTGTGTGTGTCCTATGGCCTCCATCCTGGAGGGCCCCGCACAACTCTAGAAACAAAAACTAGGGGCGTGTCCCCCAAGAAGATTTTTTACAGGGAAGCTCATAGTGCATGTTGGCAGTAGCCTGGAGCTGCCCTCTCTCTCAACTTCTGTCTTGCATCACCCTCTCCATCTTCCCGAGGCTCCAGAGTGAACCCTCTAGATGGCTCCGTGGAACCTGTCACTCGCCTTCGGGAACCCCAATCCAACACTCCCAGTTTGTGCTACCTGGAACTCATTAACCAAGCGAGCAGACATTCCCCTGCCCGCCCTCGGTCTCCTCGGGCTGGGCAGTATGCTAGAGTGCCAGCATACTCCAAGTCCAAAGGAGTGCGTGAGGGCAGAGCAATAAGCCCGTTTGTTCCATTTGTAGCCTTTCTCCATGCTCTGATACATACTGCTGGATTTTTCCCAATTTCATGTAGAGGATCTTGGGAACACAATTTCAAATACCGCCCCCACCCCGTTCACAAATCTCCTCCTACCCGCAACCCCCACAAACACACTCTCTTAACGATGAGAATTTGGAGGACATCCCTCAAGGCGTTTTAGGCTCTGGATTACAAGTCAACTTAAAGTTTCCCAGACACGCCGCTCTGGACGGTTAATATTGTGATCCATGCAATCACAGTATATCTGGAGCCAGGCACTAGCAGGAACCACAGTCAGGCCCAGACTACTTCTGATTCTCCAGAAGGGAAGATGAGACTGGTCTAGAGTTCTGCTTTTCATGGGCCGTTCCCTCTGTCAGGAATGCCCGCTCTCCTCTTTTTCCTAACTCTTAGGAGTTAGGAGTTTAATGAACTCCTAACTCTCTTGTTAAGGCTTGACCCAAATGCCAGGTGCTCTGTGAGGTCCTTCCTGACTTCTCCCAGTGAAATGCCTTCTGGTCTCTCAGTGTATTTGGGTCTCTTGCTGTTTGCTTGGGTCTTGTCCCCCATAACACTGCAACCTCCCTGGGGATAAGAATCACTTTCTTTCTGTCTCCTCACGGTATAAAGGCAATAAATAGGGCAGAAAAGTACCTTCTTGTGACCTTTGAACCACCCGCAAAATACAGGCCCCAATTATCCCCCCCCCCCATGCCTCTTGGTAACACCCAAGGCCCCCTCCGTCTTACAACAACCACTTCTTGATTTCCCTACTTCCGGTCTTGCTTCCTACTTACAAATCCCCCAGAGAGGCCCAAGTTACCTCTTACAGCATAAATCCAATCACAATGGTTCAAAACCATATCTCAAGTCCCTACCTGGAAAGGCCCTAGATTATTCCGGGACCTCCTCTCATATTCTCCACTTCCTGCACCTCACACTGACCTGCTTCTAAAGCCCACAAAGCAGGAAATCCCTCACTGTCTTGTCCCTCCTCTGCCATCTGTCACATTTCCCTGAAACACCACCTCACCTCTCTGGCCTGTCTCTCTGATGCCACACCCCAGCACCCTCCTTCCCTGCCTTACTGCTGCGCGAGAGCACTTCTCCCCGTGGGAGGACACTGGCTTCCTGAGATATACTCCTTTCCTTGTGACTGTCTGCTGTCCATCCTCTTCTTGCCCACCCCCTTGTCCCAGGTCAGCTGTGCAGCCCCAATATCTTTTTGCTTGGGAAGCCCTCACTTCCTCCTCCTGGGAGCAGAGGCTGGGAGACCAAGGCAGAAGGAGGAAACATTGTCCTCTCTTCCAGTCCTAGGGGTGAAGACAATTCCCCAGGCTGAGAACCCACATAGGTGCAGTGCCCAAAAGAGGCCCCTCTATGCGCCCTGTCTTACTGTGCAAGGCTGCTTCTGAGGGTGGAGTACAGATGAGATACCATCAAATGCCATCATGCTCTGACAAAATCACATTTCTCTAACCATTTCCTGGCAGAATATGGGGCAACTCAAAAGGTAAGGATGAGACAGATGAAATGAACCTGCCTAGTACTGCAGCCCTAATATGGTCACCATTCCCCTCTACTCTCAGCCCTCCTCCTTGCTTCCTGTCTGATGCGTCCTAGAGCTTCCTAGAGCGTCAGGCTCTCTCCTGGGACTCCCCACACTTCTGATTCTCTCCCCACCAGAAACGCTCTCCAATAACTCTGCCCCATTGAAAAGGCAGCAGAGATAGAGAAGGGAACACCTAGTAGAGAATTTGGGGAGGACCCACTCAGGTTGAAAGCTGCATACCAAAAGTAGACTATAGAATGAACATGATGGCCACTCAATACCTCTGTTGCAAACTACAACACCCAACAGGAGAGAGAACAAAAGGGAATGGCCTGCCGCAGAGGCAGGTCAGGGTGGTGGGGGTTGGGGTGGGGGTGGTGGGAGGGATACTGGAAACATTGGTGGGGGAGAATGGGCACTGGTGGAGGGATGTAAACCAAATGAACGTTCATAAGTTTGTAACTGTACCTCACAGTGATCCATTAATAAAAAAAAAAGAAAGAGAAAAAAAATTTTTTTAAATGGAATCAGAAAAAATTAATAAAGTACAACTAATTCATCTTTCCATAAAAAATAAAGAAATAAATATAAATAAATAAGTAAATCTGCCCCATAGTTGAGACATCCCTGCACCTGACTTGTCTTCTCTTCCCTACCACTGACTTTCTGCTTCAACGATGCAAGAAGCCTTTTGTGATTCCTCAAAGACTCCCTGCTCTCTTGAGTCTCCACACATTGGCTCCGGGGCTCCTTCTGTCTCAACCACCCCCTTTCTTCATTCCCTGGCAAGTGAGATCCATTCCTCTTCCCAGCCTCCACTCGAAGGACAGCACTCCTAGGAATGCTTCCCCAGCACCTCCTCAGAGTTTGTCCTCCTTCAGGTACATATGTCTTCAGTCTCCTGGACCAATTCTACCTCAGTGTTTTCTCTCATTTCTGGAAAAGTTTCAGGGCTGCCTCCCTCCAAAACCTGTAAGAAAATTGGGGCCTGAACCCATTTTTCTAATGACTCACAGACGCCAGAAGGAAGCTTATCAACTACAAATCAGATCGTGTCATTCTCAGGCTCTACTGCTCTCCTTGCTGCCGCCTTACCCAGAGTCAAAATCAAAATCCTTCCTTTGGTCTTGGGAGTTCAAAAGCATCTGCACATTCTCTGTGCCCTCCTTTTGGCTCTCTGACTCTACCTCCCATTTACCTATCCCCCTCACTGAGTTTTCTTCTACCATATCTGCCTTCTGGCCAGTATTCAAACATACCATACCTCAGATACATTCCACCTCAGGACTTTTGCACTGGCTATGCACACTTTGTTGAACACCCTCTTCCCACAGTTACTTACATAGTTGCTAACCTCACCTTCTAAAATTTTATCCTAATGCTGCCACCTATCCAGTGAGACTTTTCCTGACTAGTCATCCTAAAATTCAAGGCCACCCCTGACACCTATAGACATCTCCTATTCTTCTTTCTTCCTGACATTTTTCTGTAGACTTTCTCATCATCCAATACAGTAGGTGTTTATTTATCTATTATGTTTGTTGTCCACATCTTTCCTCTGGAATATAAAGCTCCAGGAGAGCAGGAATTTTTGTTTTGTCCGTTACTATATATCCAAGACCATGAACAGTGCCTGTAACATAGGAAGGACTAGGTGTTTTCTGAATGAGTGAATTAATGAATGGTCTCTTGCATCTAGCATATTTCCTGCAGACCCTCAGAAAATATTTTTTTAATTAACGAAGAAAAAAGGCCAAGAAGTTGAAGTATGACAAAGCAAATAAATAAAACTAGAGCGAAAGGAAGGAGGGAGAGAAGGGAAGAAAAGAAAGGAGGAAAGAGTGTTATACAGCTCATTCAGAATTTGTCTAGCAGGCAAACTTCCAGAATTTACTGGAAAGCTCAAAAGACCTTGACATCAGACCTGAATCCATAAATTATATTGAGGAAAACATGGCTAGAAGCTTTCACAATATTGACTGTAGAGATATCTTCAATGATTCAATGCCTTAGCCAAGAAACCAGAAGCAAAATTTTAAAATAGAACATTATTAAATTAAGAAGCTTTTGCATTGCAAAAGAAATAGTGATTAGAATGAAAATGCATCCCACAGACTGGAAGAAAATATTTGTCTAGTACTCATCTGACAGAGGGTTAATATCCAAGATATACAAAATACTAGTAGAACTTTGAAGGAAAAATGCAACCAAGACAATAAAAAATGGGGAGAAGATATGATCAGAAACTTCCTGAAAGAAGACATACAGATGGCAAATGGGTATGTGAAAAATTGCTCTGTATCACTTACTATTAAGGAAGTGCAAGTAAGGGGGCTGGAGCGATAGCACAGAAGGTAGGGCATTTGCCTTGCAAGCAGGCCGACCCGGGTTCGAATCCCAGCATCCCATATGGTCCCCTGAGCACCGCCAGGGGAAATTCCTGAGTGCATGATCCAGGAATGACCCCTGTGCATTGCCGGGTGTGACCCAAAAAGGAAAAATAAATAAATAAATAAATAAATAAATAAATAAATAAAATAAGGAAGTGCAAGTAAAACAGCAATGAGACATCATTTCACACTGCTGAGACTGGTACCCAGCAAAAAACCAAAAGCATCTAACGTTGGCAGAAATGTGGAATAAAGAAACCCTCGCCATTGCTGGTAGGAATATCAACTAGTTTAAACTGTTTTGAAAACAATATAAACACTTCTCAAAAACTTCCACTTTTTAGCATCTACCTCAAGGCCCAAAAGCTCTATTCTAAAAAGATATTTACACTCCTTTGCTCATTACACCACTATTCACAGCAGCCTGTATCTGAAAAGGACCCAAGTATCCAAGAACAAATGACTATATAAATAAACGTTGGTGCATACACACAGTGGAATACTACTCAGCTGTAAGAATCGATGAAATCGTGCAACTCGATGAAATACTGCTATGTGGATGGATCTGGAGAGCATCCGACTGAGTGAAGTAAATCACGAGAGGGATCGCTACAGAATAACCTCGCTCTTATGTGAGTCCTAAAGAATCATAGTAAAGGAGCTGCATGAGCTCAAAGTCTGAGGACCACAGAACAGCAGAACCTACAGAATTGAGCTTACCATGGTGGGGAAGAGGGTGGGGAGCAAGTCAGGGCGGGAAGGGGGACATTTTGATGGAGGGTGGTTGGAACATTGTGCACATGAAACCCTGCCATTAACAGTATTGTAAATTAGAGTGCCTATAATATAAAAATAAATAACAAGTCTATAAAAGAAAAGAAAAAGGGAAGGAGAAATTGGAGTGGGGCAGGGAGTAGAGAAGACACAATTTGCCTAATATCACCAAATAGCTGTGGTGGGCTTATGACTTAGAGTGACTGCTTCCAGATTTTCTGAGCAATTTCTTTCTCAGCTTCTTGCTGCCGGCACAGGCCTGGCCAGAGAAGAAAGCAGTAATGTTTTACAAGGGTCCACGCTCATCACTGGGGATACATTGGGGCAATGTCTGCACTCCCACAGCCTACCTATGACAGTGTCACACTTGGTTCATCTCCAGTTCTGTCAGGAGTCCTTCAGCCTCAAT
This sequence comes from Sorex araneus, assembly GCF_027595985.1. Classification (NCBI taxonomy): domain Eukaryota; kingdom Metazoa; phylum Chordata; class Mammalia; order Eulipotyphla; family Soricidae; genus Sorex; species Sorex araneus. Next base: position 100,796,478 of record NC_073303.1, on the reverse strand, counting down.
CTTTTGCTCAGGGATATTTTTTTCAAAAGTGTATTTTTGTAGCTACAAAAGTAATACATGCAAAGATGTACACAAAAGAAGATAGCAGAGTATTAAGCCTTATTCTCTTCCTGTCTTTTCTCTATTTATATATGATATTTTGATCAAGGTGGGATTACATTGTGCACACATATAACTTATTATGTGGATTCCTACTATTCCTAAGGATGTGGTTAGAAAGTAGTCAGAGAGAAAACTCATCAAAGGAAGATGCAGGCGTTAGACTAAAGCACATTCTACCAGGATTGCTTGAGACTTGGAATCTGAGAAACGGCAGTCAAGTTATAGTCACTTCATGCTTTGCCTGGGACCATCCCAGTTTCTACCTCAGTTTCTCAAAGTAATTAAGAAAAAGAATGCTTTTGGGTTCAAAATGTGGCAGCTTAAACAATAAACTCTAAGGTACTACCCCCATTTCACTCTGTCAGCTTTGGTCTTTCTCATCTAGAAAATGGAGAAAACAGTGTTTGTCTCAACAAAAAAATGAAAAACAACTGTCATGTATTTGTTTTCTTTGCAGAATAACAAATTGCCCTCAAATGTAAAAGCTCTGAAATAATAAACAATTTGGGGGGTTGGAAGGCTTAAGGGAATTTGGGCTTTTTTTTTCTCTATTTGGGGGCCACACCTGGAAGTACTCAGGGCTTACTCCTGAGTAATATACTCCCTATACTCCCTATATTCAGTAATATTGGAGTAATATACTCCCTAGACTCCCTATGTTCAGTAATATAGGGAGTAACATACTCCCTAGACTCCCTATGTTCAGTAATATAGGGAGTAACATACTCCCTAGACTCCCTATATTCAGTAATATAGGGAGTAACATACTCCCTAGACTCCCTATATTCAGTAATATAGGGAGTAACATACTCCCTAGACTCCCTATATTCAGTAATATAGGGAGTAACATACTCCCTAGACTCCCTATATTCAGTAATATAGGGAGTAACATACTCCCTAGACTCCCTATATTCAGTAATATAGGGAGTAACATACTCCCTAGACTCCCTATATTCAGTAATATAGGGAGTAACATACTCCCTAGACTCCCTATATTCAGTAATATAGGGAGTAACATACTCCCTAGACTCCCTATACTCAGGGATCATGCATGGCAATGCTCAGGGGACCATATTTGAAGCCAGGGATCAATCCGGGGCACATGCAAGGCAAGCCCCATACCTGTTCTATTGGCTTCCCAACCTTCAACAAGCAGTGTGTGGAGGAGGGGAGGGTTAGAAAAGCAGCTTGAGCATTTGTGATGGGGACCTCCACGTCCACGCCCAGTTCAGTGCTAATGGACGTGATCTGCTCCAGGATCTCCACAGGCCGCGCAGGTCGATGAGGCACTGGTGGGTGCAGATGTGGAAGTGGTCTTGGAGCTACTCCCCGGGTCAGGGACCCTTTGGCTCACAGGGTCATCCTGGTGGTAATCCACCAGGTGTCCCAGTAGACATTCGCACCAGTTCCTTCACTTTCAGGCTCTTCTTAGCACCCTGAATCTGGTCAGGGCACACATTCCCATTGCAGTTGGTGAGGGGGAGCCAGATTCTGAGGACCACGTATCCCACCCCACCAGCTCTTCCCAATGTCCTTAAAGGCTGTGACTGCACTGCAGCTTCTCGACACATGACAGAACAGCCCTGAGTTGGAAGCAGCGGGAAGGATGTTGAACATTTTTTTCATTGAAATGTTAAACTGAAAATTTAATATGCTTAGGAAGTTGGTTCTGGCATGGGGTCCCTCATAATGCTGCAGTCAAGGTTTCACCCGAAGGCTTGATGGGGTTGCAGGACCCACTGCCAAGTTCATTCCCACGGCTGCTGACTGCTTAATTTCTTACCACCTGGGCTTTCCATGGAAGTTGCCCCCAACAGAGCAGCTAACTCCCCACAGGGTAAGTGCTCCAAGAGAGGAAAAAGGACAAACAGGATGGGAGCTACAGTCTTAACCTATCCACCACAAAGACTTATAAGTTGAATGACCCAGAGGTATATTGTGAGTGGGGGAAGCTTAAAGGTTGGTAGCTACAGAAATTAATTTGGGTTCTACTTGTAAAGTCCCTGGCCCTTAATAGGCATGCCCAAAAACTTAGTTACTTCAGAATAAGAGGAGGAAAGCAAAGTTTTTACATCCAACAGTAGGCAACATCAGTAATTTTTCCCCAGTTCTGAATAAATAGGGGAAATCCTATTATGTATAAATATATATGAGATTTAATTCCAGTCCAAAAACATTTAATATATACCTGTTGATATTTTGATATTTGATAGTTTTCTGTCCTCTAAGTCAGGCACATTTACAAATAACTCCCAATTAATAGTAAATTCCTAACCTCATTAGCTGGATAACCCAAAATGGATTGTTTTTATGTTCAAGAGTTTTATTTATTATTCTTAAGCCTCCAGAATCTTAGTACGCTGTGTTAATATTACTGTCAAAAACACTTGATCTTCCTAGAAGGAAGATTAACAGACTTTTCTGGATTCAGTGCACATGTGAGCTCATTTGCGTACTATTTGAATATATTTCAGTGTTGAATTCAAGGCTGCAAGCTCCAAGCACATAAGATTAGGAAAATTAAGAATCTGTCTAGTATTACGGTGGACACAATCACTGGTGCTTAACAAGTACGGGTTTTGATTGCGCTTACTGAATCCATTCCAAATATGAGCCACACCCCCAAGAGAAAAAAACAAATTGAACTCCTAGACTCCATGAAGATAATGGTGACTACCAGAGAGAAAGGACTGTGTGAGGTGGTAGGAGAATTAACTAAAGGGGCATTTTGGGGTAGTGGGAGGTGGGGAAGCCACTGGAACTGTGGTGGTGTGTACAAGGAATCCTCTTTACAAGTGGAGGTGTTAAGCTATCTTAACATTCTGTAGTAGTGCAAACCAAGAGTATGTATCATTGATATACTGTATTTTTTTAAGTGACAAGAGGGGTAGAGAAAGTAAATGCTACGGCACTTGCTTTGCACACTGGCAACCCCAGTTGGATCACCAGTACTGCATATTATCCCCTGAGCACTACCAAGAATGGTCCCCAGGCACCGATCCAGGAGTAAATCTTAAGCAATGCTGGTTGTAGCCCAAAAAAGAAAAACATAAACAAACAAAAAATGTGAGTCAGAGATATTTATTACCTTTACCATCTCTACCCTGGCACGTCACAATTGTTTTGTTTTGTTTTCATTTTTTTTCAAAAAAATTTTTTTTGAGTCACCGTGAGATACAGAGTTACAAAGTTGATCATGGTCGGGTTTCAGTCATACAGTGTTTCAACACCCACTTCTCCACCAGTGCACATTTACCACCATCAGTGTCCCCAGTTTCCCTCCTGCCACCCTCCCCCCAGCCTATCTCTATGGCAGGCACTTTCCTTCTTTCTCTCTGTCTCTGTCTCTCTCTGTCTCTATCTGTCTGTCTGTCTGCCTGTCTGTCTCTGTCTCTATCTATCTCTCTCTCTCTCTTTCTCTCCCCCCCTCCAACTTTGGGGCATTATGGTTTGCAAAGGGTTTGCAACCAGTGAGTAGGGCATTTGCCTTGCACACAGCTGACCTGGGTCCGATTCCTCCATCCCTCTCGAAGAGCCCGGCACAAGAGCTGGAGCGATAGCACAGCAGATAGGGCATTTGCCTTGCACAAGGCCAACCCAGGTTCGATTCCTTCACCCTTTTCGGAGAGCCCGGCAAGCCACCTAGAGTATCTAGCCCTTACAGCAGAGCCTGGCAAGATCCCCATGTTGTATTCAATACGCCAAAAACAGTAACAACAAGTCTCACAATGGAGACGTCACTGGTGCCTGCTCAAGCAAATCTACGAGCAATGGGATGACAGTGACAGTGACAAATTTCCACAGGTAAGATGTAGTTTCCGGTGTACTACATCTATACTTAGTGACCTCTAAATAGAGGGCAGAGGTGGGAAAGAGCATGGGGTCATGGGCATAGACTTTGTAGATGCTAGACTCTAGTTGTACCACCCACTTCTACTGACGGCACCAGACAGAAGAAGCCTGGTCTTCTGGGGATCCCTGGCGTAACAGGTGTGGCCTTGAGCTATGTTGGGGTGACCCCAGTGGTCCTCCACACTGCAGAAACCAAGCGCTCTTTATCTTAAGACCCTAGCACTGAGTTATCTGACTGGTTGACCAAGTATCACTTGGAGTGGCTCCTTAGTCTCCTAAATGATAGCCCCTTAAAACATAATAATAAAAAGTTTCTACTTAGGGGCCGGAGCGATAGCACAGCGGGTAGGGCGTTTGCCTTGCACGCGGCTGACCTGGGTTCGATCCCCGGCATCCCATATGGTCCCCCAAGCACCGCCAGGAGGAGTAATTCCTGAGTGCAGAGCCAGGAGTAACCCCTGAGCATCGCTGGGTGTGACGCAAAAAGCAAAAAAAAAAAAAGTTTCTACTTAAAAAATGTTTTTTTTGAGCAGATTTCTTGTTTCTTCTTTTTTGAGGGGTTTGTGTGTGTGTGTGTGTGTGTGTATGTGTGTGTGAGAGAGAGAGAGAGAGAAAGAGAAAGAGAGAGAGAGTGTGTATTTGTGTGTGAATGTGTGTGTTTGAGTGTGTGTGTGAGAGAAAGAGAGAGAGAGAGAGAGAGAGAGAGAGAGAGAGAGAGAGAGAGAGTGTAGAGAAAAAGATTAGGGTCACAGACCCTGATACTCAGCGCTTAATCCTCACTCTGTGTTCAAGTATCACCTTCCTGGCAGTACTCAGGAGATGATGAGGTGCCAGGGATCAAATGAGGTTAGCTGTGCACAAGGCAAATGCCTTAACCCTGTACTGTCTCTCTCTGACCCCAAATGTCTTAACCTTTCTATGTAGCTGTTTTTCTTGTTAAGAAAATCGAATGGTATGTTTGTTTCCCTTTTTTGATTGAAATAACATGGTCTTATTAAAAACACTATTACAGTTTCCACGTATACAAGTGAGTCAACATCTGTCTATACTGTAGTGTCCTTTTCACTGAGACTCTAGTCCATTACAGTTCAACCCCTTTCAGCTGATAAACCCACCCACCTCTTCTTCTCCAAACTTCCTTTGGTCTTCTACTCTAAAAGGGTATTTTCTTGTTTTGTTTTATTTAGCTAATTAACTTATTTTGTTACTTTATAGCACAGTGGGCAGGGCATTTGCCTTGCACATGACCGCCCCAGGTTCGATTCCTCCGTCCCTCTCAAAGAGCCCGGCAAGCTACCGAGAGTATCCCACCCGCACTACAGAGCCTGGCAAGCTACCCGTGGCGTATTCGATAAGCCAAAAATAGTAACAACAAGTCTCATAATAAAGATGTTACTGGTGCCCGCTCGAGCAAATTGATGAACAATGGGACAACAATGCTACAGTGCTACATGGAACACCCAGTTTAGATGGCTACGTTTAAAACTGAGTGTGAAATTTTTCAACAGATTGTTCAGTGAATCTAAGGAAGCACTAAATGATGCTCAGAGGGCCAGGGGAGACAAACATTCCTGGTTTGCACACAGGGCCTGCTTCAATCCCCCTCACCTTGTCCCTAAATGTGTCCCCGAATGGCCCGAAGCACCATCAGACCAGGCCAAGTGTCACAGGAAGTGAACCCGAAGCCCTGAGCAGAACCAAAGAGGTCAGGAAAGAGCAAGAAGGAAAGGTGCTCAGGAAAGAGCTAAGGCTCACGGCAGCAAGAGTGTGTCTGTTGAAAGACCATGGTGTGCAGGGCCTGATGCCGGGGGAGATGACATACATTATTTCCTGTCATCCTTACCATGTCCTCTGAGGTTGGTACTTGTTTCATCCTGTCAGCTGACAAAACAGAGACTCAGATTTCAATTGCTCAAATCTCAGAGGTGAACTCCCTAGGGTCTGACCTCAGATTCTGGGGCCCTAACCACTGTGCGCCACTGCATAAAGAGAAGTGGCTGTTATGTCTTTAGAGATCTTTATAGCGTCAAAGACTTGAGGAATAGTGAAGACACAGTTTGCTTCCCAGCAGGACCAGGCTAAAATCATCCCACAGTCTGGTAATAGCTACACTCTTGAAATCTCCGTAGAGGGAAACTCTCTGCGATGTATAACCGTAGAGTCCAGAGCCACACAGTTCTAAAATCCAGAATTCAATTTGCCGTCATTTACCTCACCCCAGGTAGGAAACTTTCCTTTAAAAGGAAAGTTTGCATGTAAGGAAGTTTGCACTTTTGTGTGCATGTGTGGTGCTGGCACGCACATGTGTGTATAATGTCTGTGCCCGTGTCCATAATGTGTGACTTTCTCAGCTCTCTTTCTCAAGCACACACACACACACACACACACACACACACACACACACACACACATGAATTTACCCCAATTCACTGATCTCTCTAGTCCAGTGTTTCTCCAACTGTAGTCTCAGAATCCATAGTATCATCTTGCAATTCACTGGAAACACAGAATCTCAGACCAGACTCCAGACTCCAGAATCAGAGCCTCTGGGAGGCAGTAGGGCGCCAGGCACTCTCTTTTAGCAAGGCCTCCAGATGATTCTGACATATACAAAAGTCTGAGAACCATTGCCTTAGCCTGCAAAAAGGAAAAAAAAAAAGAAAGAAAGAAAGAAAGCAACCTTTCCAATGCCCCCACCCTCTCTCCAAATTGAGCTGCAGAATAAATCACAGCTCTTCCTGGCCTTTAAATGTCAAGGATCCTGAGCTCTGAGAACAAGGACCTCAGCTGGAAATGCCAAGCAGAAACCTTGGCCCTGGGCAAATGGGCAAATGGAAGGCCCGGTCTTCGCCAGGACAGCCTTTGCTGCCCACTCAAAACTCACAGCTTCTCGGAAAAGCACCTCCCTTTCAGTTAGCAGCCCAGTAAAATGTGAATTTGGAAGAACAATATGAAATTGGACCTGGTGGGGAAGCAGCAGTCTCCAAATGGCACAAGCTGGCTTCAGGGAGCGGGGGGAGGGGACGAGATGAAGGGGCTCCAGGGGCCTTCCCGCCTGGCCCAAGTTAGGCCATAAACACTCCCTCCGCTCAGCGACTGAGATGGCCTCATTTGGTGCCTCTCACCCACTTCAGTCATATAAAGAGCGATAAAGGAAGACAAGGGCGGAATAACCTCTAAATAAAAGATGAGGTAATTTTGAAGGCACATTAGGATTTTATGTGTATTATGGCTTGTGGGTTTTTTTTTTTTTTTATGCAAACCTGGGGAGGGCTGGCTGCTCAACTGCACAGGGAGCCATCAGCCCCATAAAGCACCCAGGTGAGTGATGTGAAGGGTCCAGGGCCAGGCAGAGCAGCTTGAACGGCAGGAAGAGGGAGGGGAGGGAGGGGAAGTCTTTTTGGATCTTTCATCCTGGGCCTTATTGCACCAGGCACTGCCAACATAAGAATAAAAATGAGGGGCTGGGGAGATGGCCCAAAGGCTGGAGCACTCATGAAGACCCAAGTTTGATCCATAGTACCACATGTTCCCCCCCCTCCAATACTGTAGGTTCGGTCTAGTCCTAAAAGTCCCCAAGCACCACCAGCTGGCCCTGGTGACCTCCCCTGCCCTCAGCACTCCTGAGTTCAAACATTACATTGCCAGACCCAAGTATTGAACCAACAGGCCCAGTTAGTTAAGTATCACAAAGAGTAGTCCCTCAAACCCCCTGAGTACCACTTGGGAGACCCCCACTAACACACACACACACACACACACACACACACACACACACTCGTGCACAAGCACACAAGCATGCAGGCATGAATAAAATTAGAGTACCCTGAGTTCTACCTTTCCTTGCGGGTATTGCTCTTCCGGGAGAGGCAGGTCAGAAAAACTCCTGGCAGGGCTTTAGAGACAAGGTTGGAAAAGAATGTGGTTCGTTGCAAGCCAGAGGTGGTTCCTCTGAACCTCGAAGACAGGTGATGCTTTGTAATTCAGAAAGTTCTCCCTTTGTAGAATCCGCTGGCCACGTGCCACCGCAGAGACCTAGAAGAGGATCAGAACCCCTTTTCCAACCGACCACAGGATTCAAGGCAAAAACAAAGTGGATGACCCAACCCAATTATTTCTCTTTTTTTTCTTTTCTTTTACTTTTAATTTCTTTTTTCTCATGTTTCTTTCTTTCTTTTTTTTTTTTTTTTGGTACACATTCAAGGTACACACTCTGCCAGGCTCTAAACACAGTTTTCCTTCCATTTACTTGGGGGGGCTGAAGGGGGCGTACTAGGATAGCACTGAGTGGTGCTCAGGTGGGATGCCTTGCAGTGCCAGAGCTCTAATTCAGCACCTGGCCCATATTCGAGGCATGTGCTCTACCACTTGGGTGCCTCACCAGCCCTAGAATTTACACTGAAACATCTCAAAGCAGGACAGAGGTCTTGCTGTCCCAAAGGAGCACAGTCAGAAATGAACCAGTAGCCTCCCAGAGGAAGTGGAAGTGCAAGGGGAGCCTCAGCATGCTGCCCTGTCCTCCACCCATATTAGAAAGCCCATGCTGAGCACTGAGGCTGTGTCCACCCTCAGCAAGGGGCTGGACTTACACATCTCCAGCACCATATAGTATAGAAGCCTTCATCCCCACTGCACAGCATCCAAGCCAAGACACAGTCAGGTGTGGTCATTCACCTGACACGGAGCAGCTGACTCAGCTTCATATCCAGCTTTTTGACACCAGGTCAAATAACATACTGGTACTAACTCCCAGTATCTATGACAAATAACGTACTGGTACTAACTGGTGCCAATCTTAAAAAGAGTGAGCACTAATGGAAGACTTCACCAAATACTGCTCTGAATTCTTGGTGACAGCACCAACTTGCTAGAACAAGAGAAAATCAAGGCTCAGAGAAGCAAGGTAAATTGTGAAGGCTCCTCAAGTAGGAATCAGAGTATCCAGGCCACTTACCACGTGCTGCCATGCCACAATTGGCACTACTTTAATTTTCTGAAGGTGTTTGCCATATCCAATCTGTCCTGAGCACTGCTCCAGGTACATGGATGGAACCAAGCCTGCAAAGGTGAGGAAGCTCTGCCCTGCTTTGAAAGCAGGCTACCATTCAGGGCGCTGCAGACAGGTACTGGCGTAAAAAAAAAGAGCCAGGGGCTGGAGCGATAGCACAGTGGGTGGGGTGTTTGCCTTGCACGCGGCCAACCTGGGTTAGAATCCCAGCATCCCATATGGTCCCCCAGCACAGCCAGGAGTAATTCCTGAGTGCATGAGCGAGGAGTAACCCCTGCGCATTGCCAGGTGTGACCCAAAAAACCAAAAAAAAAAAAAAAACCAAAAACAGAGAGGCAAAGGAGATTTTAGCTCTGGGTCTTCTCTAAGCCTGGAGTCTACTGCTTCTAGTGGGCTCTTCATAAGTCTGTGGGGGGGGGAAGGGGGGTGTCTCTGTAAATCGTGTCTCTATAAATCTCTCTGATAATCCCAGAAGGTTTCACTAGACATGTTCCTTCAATATAAGCAAAGCCTGGGGAGTCCCCAGTGACAGTCATCCTCATTCATTAGGTCAGCAATAGAAGAATACAGATTCTCTCTGATCTTTTCCAGAACCAATAACGCCATGCTGTCTAAATTTTCTAAACTGGGACCGGAGCAATAGTAGAGTGGGTCGGACATTTGCCTTGCATGCAACTGACCAGAGTTAAATCCCCAGTATCCCACATGGTCCCCGAACACTGCCAGTTGTAATTACTGAGTGCAGAGCCAAGAATAATCCCTGAACAACACCAGGTGTGACCCAAAAAACAAAACAAAACAAAAATCAATAAATAACTTTTCTAAACTAATCCCATTTAGAAAATAATAGCAGCCTAAAATCCTCTCTCCCTAGGGGCTGGAGCAATAGCACAGCGGGTAGGGCGTTTGCCTTGCATGCGGTCAACCCGGGTTCGATTCCCAGTATCCCATATGGTCCCCTGAGCACAGCCAGGAGTAATTCCTGAGTGCACAGCCAGGAGTAACCCTGTGCATCGCCGGATGTGACCCAAAAAGAAAAAAAATAAAAAATAAAAAATAAAATCCTCTCTCCCTAGCAGAAAGGTATATTACAAGGAGAGAGGGGAGGGGGAGAGAAAAAAAGAGGACTTCTATTTAGGACATCTACTGCCAAACATGATGGAGTCAGCCACAGATTAACCTCTATCTTTCTGTCCTCACAATAGAGTAAGTCATTGTGCTTGCTTTATAGTGTAAGCGATAAATGGGTTAATACTTGGAAAGCTCTGAGAGGAATGCTTTGCATCTGGTAAGCACTCCATAAACATTGCTCATTGGCTCCTCAGTTAGCAAATATTTATTGAGGAGCAGTTAGGGTTAGGAAGTCCGTTGGACACTGAGCCAAACACGTTCCAGGGATGCAGCAGCTCCAGGACAGAGACTCCCAGATTTCAACCAGGCCACTTTCCAGGATAAGGAAGCCAAGACCTTTGCAGAGGCTTACTGGTGCACGCCTAGGATTCTATCTATCACAGCTCCTCACTTACATGCAGTGAAATGGTAACATACCTCAGATATCTGGTAAAGCTTCAGTTTCTTCATCGGGGAAGGGAAAGATCATTATAAACCCTACCTCTAAAGGTTTGTTGTATAGAGTAATAGCACACAGTACAGGGTAAAGAGAAAATACTCACATGTGAGCTATTATTATATTCTCCTCTACCCTGTTTTTCCCATCGATTTGTTCCAGCAGGCAACAGTAATGTCTCTCATTGAGACATTTGGGCTGGAGCGATAGCACAGCGGTTGGGCGGTCTCCTTTCACGCGGCCGACCCGAGTTCGATTCCTCTGCCCCTCTCTCAGAGAGCCCGGCAAGCTACCAAAAGTATCGAGCCCGCACTGCAGAGCCTGGCAAGCTACCTGTGGCATATTGGGTATGCCAAAAAAAACAGTAACAATAAGTCTCTCAATAAGAGATGTTACTGGTGCCCGCTCGAACAAATCGATGAGCAACGCGATGACAGTGACCCTGTTTTTCCAACCCAGTTTCAACAGCACCTCTTTCAGGAGACTTGTAAATGCTCTTCTGATGGAAGCACAAATTCCCTCTATTCATTGCTTCCTCATTCTTCTTGCATGTATTTCTTTCAAGACATCTTAAATTTTTTTATCTTTCTACTTGTATCTATCCCACTGACAGCAGGCCTCTCGAGGGCAAGAACTTTCACTGTGAGACTCAGCTCTGACCAATTTTTTGACAGGTAACAAGTACCCAATGAGGCTGTTACATAAATGAAGGAGCAGATAAGAGAACCAGTGAATAAGTGAATGAGTCACGTGGCCACCCCTGGAGGAGAGGTAGGGTTGAAACAGAGAGGAACCCTCCACCATGAGAATCAAGATAGACCAGAACACAGATCACACTGGGAAGGTGTGATAATAAGTCTCTTGCTTAGAGAGAGAACGAAAGGGAATACCCTGCCACAGTGGCAGTTTGGGGTGGGGGGAGACGGGACTGGGGAGGGTGGGAGGGATGCTGGGTTTACTGGTGGTGGAGAATGGGCACTGGTGAAGGAATGGGTTCTCGAACTTTGTATGGGGGAAACATGAGCACAAAAATGTATAAATCTGTAACTGTACCCTCACGGTGATTCACTAATTTAAAAAAAATTAAAATTAAAAAAAATAATAAGTCTCTTGCTTTACCTTTAACCTGCACTTCACACCAGAAATTTCTCCAAGTGTGTATTAAACCATTTACTCCACAACAAGACTTCGTAAGGTTAAAAATATCCATTTTGCAGATGTAGATGCCAAGAAATGTTAGGTAACTTGCTTTCAGCTACACTGCCAAGAGGAGGTGGAGCTGGGGTTTGAACCCAGGCCCTTGGTTGACTGTGGGGCGTGCTCCAGTTGAGTATAGAATGAGGATCAGCCTGTGCATGGGCTGTTTCAGACCCACTTGGTGTCAGGCTCTCACTGCGGCCGTCATCTCTCTTCTCGGGCTCAGAGGACCCTTTCTTTCCCCCGGGTCCTTCAGCCCATGCCAAAGTGAAGGGCCCTCTTCAAAAGCCACCCCTTCCTGTGCAAGCCCCAATGGCAGGTATAGTCCTGCAGCAAATTTAGCAACCAACCCCTGGCCCAGAGCTGGGAGGTTGGGAAATAGGAAGCGTGGGGGTATGAGGTAAGTGATGTGTCTGAAGCATCCCAGCGGCCAGCTGTGTGGATTCTACACACCTGGTCAAGGGCTACCCCGGCACTTTCCATAGGGAATCTGAAATCCTAGAAACAGGATGCCCTTTGTGTCCTGCTAGGAAATTCTATTCCTTATTCTATTCTTCTGCTCCACTAGGCCTCAGGTTAAACCTACCTCTGAATCAGACAAATGGTAAAGGAACCAGGAACTTTAGCACCACCCTACTCCTGTGGGGGTGGAGCAGTTATGCAAAATCGGGTGGGGGGGTGGCGCAGAGATATCTTTTTTGTTTGTTTGTTTTTTGTGTTTTGGGTCACACCCAGCAATGCACAGAGGTTACTCCTGGCTCATGCACTCAGGAATCACTCCCGGCGGTGCTGGGAGTTTGCATACATTGGAAACAAAAGGAGTAGAGAGGAAAGGCATATGGGATGCTGGGAATCGAACCCGGGTCAGCCGCATGCAAGGCAAATGCCCTACCCGCCACGCTATCGCTCCGGCCCAATATCTTTTTTTTTTTCCTTTTTGGGTCACACCCAGAGATGCACAGGGGTCAATCCTGGCTCTGCACTCAGAAATTGCCCCTGGTGGTGCTCAGGGGACCATATGGGATGCTGGGAATCGAACCCAGGTCTGCTGCGTGCAAGGCAAACGCCCTACCCACTGTGCTATTACTCCAGCCTCATCGGCCCAATATCTTAAAGGGCTCAAGCATATGTTTTTGCATGCTGGATGCCCAGGTTCTACACCTGGTACCTCATGCTTCCCAAAGCTTGGGTGGTAATCCGCTTCCTTCCTGACTCGGCACCAAATCTGGGAGTGGCCCCCAGAAACAAATTTTCCAAAGACTCCTACTAGTGAGTGGTACTTCTGTTCTTCTGCTCTGCTGATTGTTTTTTCAGGTATGCTGCTCAAGTAGGGTGAGAGCTATACACTGTGATACTCAGGAAGCTCATCTCTTGGGATTCCCATCAAAGGCAGTTCCTTGCCTTGGACCCTAACTCAATTAGTCAGCGAGCAACTATAGAGAGTAAACTTCCAGGTCGGTGGTGGGTGGGGACGCTGCTAGGTACTGAGGACAATTCCCCCCCTTTGGTAGGACAAGCATTAAAACTATGCTCACCCATAATGAGTCACCAAGAAATGCAGTTTGCATACATTGGAAACAAAAGGAGTAGAGAGGAAAGGCACCGGGGCACGAGGACGCACTGGGATCATGCTCTGAGTACTGCTATGCTGAGAGAGAGTGTTCTCCCTCAGTGTTTGGGGACACAGCTTTCCCAACATCCTCACGTGTCCCACGGGTTGTGGGAGGCCTGAGGACATGGCCTCTGCCCTCCAGGAACATTTTCTCCTATTACTCATTAACAGATGTGAAGGTGGTAGACGAAACTCCCAGGGACTTGGGGTCTGCTTCTCCGGGGGAGTTAGTCAGTTTTCATTGCACACCTCCTAAGAGGGAGCGGGGAGACTTCATCCCTGACCACATGTCACCTCAACAGGGCCACCCAGTGAATGATTGTCTAAGAGTCCGTCGGGTCAATGATTCAAAATGAAGTGAGGACAGAAGGAAGACTCTGAATCCAATTAGTGAAAAGGATGACTCACAGGTAGGGTGACCAGCTGTCTCCATGTGCCAGAGCCAGTACCGGTGCATGCCTGTTGCCTTAATGTGTTTATGAATCACACACCCCCTCTCACTCTCAGAAAGATTCCAAATGACACCATCTATCATATGGCCAGCCCATTCCATAAGGAGATGCAAGCTCTGTCTCCTGTCAGATGGTACCTGCAGAGAGAGGAAACTGCAGTTCATCCTGCCATGGATGAACTGGAGAGGGAGCCAGCCTCCAGGAGAGGCTCCTGGTGCCCATCTGGGGTGTGCCCCAGAATCTGATCTTCAGAGAAGCCTTGTTGAACTTCCAGAAACTCCAGAGGCAAATCAGCTAGCAGGAAACAAGTTCAAAATGTTCTCATGCCCGGGACAGGGGGGACGTGGCTCAGTGGTAGAGCACATGCTACGTAGTAAGGAGGCCCTGAGTTCCATCCCTGGCTTTTCTTCCCAGCACCTAGACCCAAAATCAAAGCCATGGATCCAAAATCTACTACATTATCAGATGTAGGAATATGGTGGCTTCAGAAAAATTAATTGTAATTAATTTACCTTTACTAAGGTTCACATTTGTTATCTTTAAAATAGGGGTTAAGGGGCTGGAGCCATAGCACAGCGGGTAGGGCGTTTGCCTTGCACGCGGCCGACCCGGGTTCGAATCCCAGCATCCCATATGGTCCCCTGAGCACCGCCAGGAGTGATTCCTGAGTGCATGAGCCAGGAGTGACCCCTGTGCATCGCCGGGTGTGACCCAAAAAGCCAAATAAAATAAAATAAAATAAAACAAAATAGGGGTTAAGGGGCTGCAGCAATAGCACAGTGGGTAGGGCATTTGCCTTGCATGTGGCCAACCCGGGTTCGATTACCAGCATCCCATATGGTCCCCTGAGCACTGCCAGGGGTGATTCCTGAGTGCAGAGCCAGGAGTAACCCCTGTGCATCGCCAGGTGTGACCCAAAAAAATAATAATAATAAAATAGGGGTTAAAATAGCCATTTGGCGGCCAGAGAGTAATGCACACACTTTGTATGCAAGAGGATCCAGGTTGGATCCCTCAGCCCTCAGAGTTCCCTGAGCGCCTCTAGGGGCAAGCCCTGACCACAGAGCCCGGCGTCACCCCTGAGCTTTGCCAGATATGACCCCAAAACCAAAGAAGTTAAATAAGAAGTAACTTGGTCACTTATTTGCTGAACCCTTGCAATTATCCACAGACTCCGTAGTTGGGCTTCAAAACTATGAAATGCTAAACCAATGCCAGGGGAACTTGCTGGCATTACTTTCACATATACCATGAACCTGGTATTGTCAATATTTGTGAACACAGCTCCAAACCCATGTCCCCAGGGTGACTGTATAATCCAACAGGCCACCTACCTGATGCCCTTCCACATACAAACACACCTCTGCTACCCACCTCACCCCGCACAGCTAATATCTGAACTCTCCTCTCCCCAGTGTCCCTCTCTTCGACCTTCTTCAGGTGAATGGGGCCCTTTTCTGCTCCCTTTTTGGCACCCTGCAGATGTTCAGGAGTTGTTGGCAAGTGAGTAAAAAGAAACCCTACCTCCAGGGCTAGGTAAGCCTGCCTCAACTTCCCCAGGGCATCTGACTCATTCCAGCTGTGCTCTGTGCTTTATCAAATTGAACTGCAGTAAGAGTGTGGAGCACCACCCTAATCCCGCTCCTCAGGGCGAAATTTCCTGGCTGCGCCTCACGCCCTTTCCCAGCAAGATCCTCCTGGGGGATGTGGTATGAGCGGGTTTGCAGGTTCTCCTTGGATCCGTTTGGCTCCTACTGCTCTGAGGTTCCCACTCTCCTTTCTCCTTCACCACCGTCAGAGATTCTCAACTCTTCAGAACCCAGCTGGAGCCTGACTCCCTCACACACCCTCAGGAGCCCTCTCGGCCCTGACTGACCTTAGGAAGCCGTCTCTAAGACAAAGATGGGAGCACTTATAATGCTCATCTCTCAGCAGAAACCTTATATTTTGATTTTGGTTTTGGTGTTAGGACAACACCCAGAGATGCTCAGGGCTTACTCCTGGCTCTGTGCTCACTCCTGACAGTGCTCAGGGGACCATATGGAATCCTAGGGTTATAACCCCAGGTTGGTCACAGGCAAGGCAAGGCAAGTGCCCTGCCTGAATTACTGTCTCTCCTGCTCCAAAATCCATTTTTGAATTTTTTTTAACGTTCCTAATCTAGACCATAAGTCAGAGTGGAAAACAGAGTAGAGTTCATGCTTACCTATTCATTGTTCTATTATACCAACCCAGTATAGATGGAACCTGAAGAATAATTCATGGGGGTCAGATAAAAGAATCGAAGTGATGAAGGCAGTGACACCCATTACCCATTGTGGAAGCATCCAGGAGTCACTTGGAAGATGAGAATGGGTATTTGTTTTACAACACTAAAATCATGTTAGATTGAGATGCTCGGAGGGCTAAAACACATGTTTGCAAGTATTAAGTTCTGAGTTTAAGCCCTGGCACACATGAGACCCTGGGTACCATTAGATATTGTCCTGGTGCCTCATACACTGGATCTGAGCAACATCATCAGGTCCAAGCATTGAGTTGACTAATACAACTGATTGATGATTACTATGTGTGGCCCTAAAACTAAACGTTTCTTGGACCCACCCACACATTTTTTAAAAATAAATAAATAAAATTAGGGACTAGAGAGATGGTACAGAGCAGGGTAGGCCCTTATCTTACACATGCATGGCCTAGGTTCTGTCCCCAGCACCCCATATGGCTTCCTGAGCCCTGCCAAGGAGTGATCCCTGAGTACAAGACCAGAAGTAAGTCCTGAGTACTGTCAAATATTTTCCCCAAAAATAATAATAAATAAATGGAGAAGTAAATAAATTCCTCTTCCTGAATATCTCTTAGCAATTGCTTTTTTCCAATGGGTCCGGCCTGGAAGTTAGTGGTATTATATGTATATTGACTCATTATCAATGGAGGAAAAGTTCCTATTTTATAGATGTGAAGTAGAGAACACAGCTTCTATTAAAGTCAAAATTACAACAGGGAAACCCTCCACTGAACTAGGTTTCCAACACATTGTTTCCAAGTCTACAAAACCCAGAAAACCATGAAAGGAGGAGTACATTTGAGAATGCACTGGAGGGTCCTAAACCTGATGAAAAAATAGTATTTGATGACGAATTTCACTTTTCTTGCCCTACTTTCTGTTTCTTGTAGAAAGGAGGTTGAAAAACAAAGAAGTGTCATTTTGTTTTTCTGGTTTTTCTGAAAACTGTGTTTGGGCTGTGCTTGTGGAAGCATCTGGAACCTGGCTGAGAAGGGCACGGGCTAGCCATTGCCCCGCGGCAAATCCCTACTCTTTGTGTTGGCATTTCCTCACCTACAAAAGGTGGATAAATAATACTTACCTCACTAGAAGTTGGGAGATTTAATTAACAGTTGCAAAGCACTTTGAGATGGAAGATGAAAGGGCCTCCTCAAGGAACTATTCGTGTCAGCACCCAGTGAGCTGGGTCTCTGAGGAAACGCAATCAAGATGAGAAATTCCCTGCAGCCCTCGCGCCTCCACAGAAAGCCATCTTGCATTCTCCATCTTGACATTCTTGCCACTTAAGCCATCTCCTCCCTGCAGTTCCCTCCTGCCTTTTCTCTCCACTATGAATCCATCCAGGAGCACTTTCCTTCCCTAAGTGGTCACTCACTCAGTCACTCGTTTGCTCATTCATTCATTCTATGGGACCTTGCTGATGCTGTGTCCCAGGCTCTATGTGTAACACCGGAAACACTGTGGGATATTCTTGGGCCATGGAGCCAAAGAGGAGGCTGAACTCAGGCAGCTTATGTAATGCACCTAAGGTCACACAGCAAGCTAATGACAGAAGGAGGCCCAGTGCCACCTCCCACCACAGACCGAGGTATGTGGTCTAACAGGGAAAGGGTTCTGACTCACCTGATCATTACTCACAAGCTTCGTTTAAAGCAAGCAACTGAATATCATATCTGGGTTCTTCGACATTCCTTTCAGAACTAGATCCCTGTCGAGGGTATCACCAAGAGGGAGACCAGGTTTAGGGCAAAGGAAAGTGAACACATTTATTCTAAGAATAAACATTGTGTCCTCAGCAAACCTGGCTTCCTAAGGTCCCTGTTCTCTCCTTTCCAACCAGATGATCCCCACTAAGTTCCTGTCAAAAAAAAAAAAAAGAGTCTCAGAATCCCCACAGCTTTCTCTTTGGGGATGGAGGGGTGAGGAGGGTGGAAGCATAGGATAGCACATAAGGACCCGAACTTTGAGCAGGCCCCAGAAACATCCCTGTGTGGCCTAGCACTGACTATAAGAACTTGGGGGTGTCAGTGAACTTGCTGAGACTCAATTTCCCCTCTGTAAAATGGAGACAATGAGAGCAACTATAGTCTACGGCTGTCGTCAGGGTTAAATTAGTGACTTTCGTTAGCTTCATGCCTGACAGAGACTAAAGGTTAAGGTTACTGGCTTCTCTCTCTAAGAGGCAGACATCCCTGAGGCTTCATTTCAGGTTCTCAAAAAGTCCCACTAATTAGCGAGCCCTGGGATCTCCCTACAGGCACGTTAGTCATTACGGCAGAAACGCAGGAGAGTTCAACTGTTCAAGGTGATTCTGTGATTTTGATAATGCCTTCACCCGCGAGGCTACATGGCCTGACCAAGACACTACAGAATTCCACACAGAGATTAATACTGAGTTCTCTCACTGCAGCTCACTGGAGCTTGGGTGAGATTCACCCCCACTTGGTAGACCATGGAGACAGTTAATCATTGCACCTTTCCATGGGACTCGGGCTAACCAGGAGACAGGGGACAAAGGTTTGTGATCTGTACACAAGGAAAGTGAAGTTTTCCTGAAATTCCTGAGTAATTCCTGACCAAAACCTGCAAATGATGTGTGTATGTGGTGTGTGTGTATGTGTGTGTGCTGTGTGTGTGTGTGTGTGTGTATTTGGTGGGAGGGGAGGGGGCTGGGAGATTGGGGGTGCAGGGGTTGTTGGAGGGCAGTTGATATGTGAGATGTCAAACTGAAATTTATATTTTAAAAAACAGTACTTAATTCCTTTCACCGAAACACTTGATAAAGCTGAGGTCTATATTCGGGCATGGCAGAAATCAGCTAAATCTGGGGGTTGGGTTTCCCATTTCTCGTTGCCCCCACGACACAGCATGCCATAGTAAACCATCCCCCTCACTCACTTACCTTACTTTCCTGGTTTCGGTTGGGGTTTAAATTTTCTATCCCTAACTAAGCAGGTCTTAGCATACATCCTTCCAGCCACCTGGAAAGTTCTTACCACTCTGCTATTGTTTGTCTGCTACACTGATTCCCACTCAGTTCTCTTTCACAGTCATTGCCTCCTCTGGAAAGTATTCCCTTATTACCAGCTCCATTTGTTTGCCATCCTCGGGGGTTCCTGAGTGTTTCTCTTATCTACTGCTGCATGACAAAGGACCTCAAAAATAAGGTTACTGGAAATAAATAAATAAATGGAATAAACATTTATTTCTGTGAGGAAGAGATTTGGGATCAATGGGCCAGCAATAGTTTTAGCTCAGGTGCCCACGGAATTACAGCCATCAGATTGTACGACGGGGAAAACAGGATGTGCTACCCAGAAGGCGCAGCCATAGAGTGAGCAAGCGGATGGTGGGAACTGGTGGTATCGGTTCCTCCTCGCAGGGACTTTCTTTCAGGAATGCCTGACAGTCCTCACCACAGGGTGGCTGGCTGGCTCCTAGAGAGAGTGATCTAAGGACAAAGACAGGAGGACCCAACCCTGTATGTTGCACACATCACTTCTGCAATAACCATTTTACTATTCAGGTCCACCCTCTCCATGGGCGAGGAGTCTCATGACATTCAACATTAAATATGAAGACGCTAGGATCCAGAGGGGCCTTGGTGGGGCCATGGCCACTGGCAGCCACGCTGGACTTCAGGGGCCTCCTCCCTCTGTCATGGCTTTTTTGCCTCTTGTATCTCTTCCAGTAAAACTCTGATTCATTAAGGAATTGACTCTTTAATCCTGATTTTCCCAATGCTAGCAAGTGCCCAATTAAAGTATATGATGTCACTCCTCTTTTTCAAACCTTATTGTTTGTACCTATCTTACTAGAGTGAAAGGCAAAATTCCTATAATGGAATACACAGTCTGCTCTCATCCATCACCCTTCTGACTTTCTTTAAAATTTTTTCCCCTTGTGTACTCTGTTCTTCCATAACTCCTCTTGTAAATCTTTTTTTTTTGCTTTTTGGTTCACACCCGGTGATGCACAGGAGGCACTCCTGGCTCTGCACTCAGGAATTACCCCTCGGGGTGCTCAGGGGACCATATGGGATACTGGGAATCAAACCCAGGTTGGCCTCGTAGAAGGCAAATGCCCTACCCACTGTGCTATCACTCCAGCCCCCCTCTTGTAGATCTTTTGACCCATATTTCCTTCTTTCTGGAATGCTTTTCCCCAGGTATCCCCCAAATTCACCCAATAAACTATTTCAATTATTGCTCAAACATCTTTTTTGTTTCTTTGTTTTGGTGTCACACTTGGTGGTGCTCAGGGCTCACCCCTGGCTCTACATTCAGGAATCACTTTTGGCAGGCTCAGAGAATCATATGGGGTGCCAGGAATCAAACCCAACTCAGCTGTGTGGAAGGCAAATGTCTTGCTATACAATCTCTTCAGTCCCTGCTCAAAAATCTTTAAAAAATCTATTTTAAGTTGCCCTTACCCAAAACTCTCTCTGTTATCTTTCATATAATACTTGTCATTACATCATTTTTATATGTCATATCATTTATAGTTTATGATCTGTCTCCTCATTCTAGAACTCAAGCTACTGGGAAAAAAATCTTGCCTTGTTTCCTAATAACAGTCTAACACTTAGAACATGGAAAGTGCTCAAAGCACATCATAGATATAAACAAATGAAAAAACCAACCATGGACATTTATTGGATGAATGAAGGATCTCATTGATTGCTATACCCTGTTCTAGATGCTGGAAACTGCCATGTTATTGCCAATAAATTAAGAAAGCTCAAAGTTCTCTTTTAATTTATAAGGAAGTCTCTAGAGATACCAAAAGATGGCTCAACCCATGAGCATTATTTTAGGGCACAAATAAGAACCTGCCCACTGCCCAGCCTAGAGAGAGCCCACTTTAGGCACCCTGCCCCAAGGATTACCTTCTTTAGCTTTCCTCCCCTTTCCTGCCAGAATAAATAAGTGCTTCCAGCATATAGTTACAGAGGTCCCATCATTCCCTACAGTGTGACAACTAACCAAAGGCATGAACTTGCATTTGGGGTCAGTCTCCAATTTCCCAAATCACTAGTTAAAGGAGCTTCAGGAATTTGTTGCTTCTTTCTGCCTCCATTTTCTCATCTGTAAAGTAGAATTTAAAACAGGTGCCTTGGGACCAGAGTGATAGTACAACAGGTAGGGCATTTGCCTTGCACACAGCCGACCCGGGTTCGATCCCTGGCAACCCATATGGCCCCCCCAAACACCGCCAGGAATAATTCCTGAGTTCAGAGTCAGGAGTAACCCCTGAGCATTGCTGGTGTGACCCAAAAAGAAAACAAAATAGGTGCCTTTTCACAGCTTTTGAGTGAAAGAACTAACTTAGCTGAAGCTTGCTCCTTATCCCCGTGCCAGGTACAATAAGAAGTATCTAATCACAGGTACACACTGTCATTATTCAGCACTTACACTGCAAAGCTGCCATGAAATATTTCAAAAATTCAAAAAGATAAATTTAATAAGCAGTGTTTTTGTAATGTGGCTATTAGTGTGGATTAGTGGATGAAATCTACTCTGCATCTTACTGTCTGGGTGATACGCCAGCTGGAAGTACTCAAATCTAAAATTGCTTCAGCTACCTTTCATTTCAAGGGGGGAGGGGAGAATCAATGCACTGTTGTTTTCCTCCCTTATCCTTTGCTTATTTTTATGCCCAAATAAGGTTACTGTACAAAACACAATTGCATGATCTATAAATAATGAGCAGTTCCTTAGTGCAGCCGGCATCAGCCCAGAAAGGTTTTAAATGGATTTCTTTTGCCCGAATCTTTTTCTGCCCCAGATCTGACCCAAAACATAAATACAGGCAGCCTGGCTGGCATATAAAAGGCCCGATTGACCCGTTGACCCAGTTTGCAGAGAGAGCGCCAGGCAGAACCACTTTAGCAGAGGCTGTCGAGAAACCTTTTGGCCACAAAGCCAAAATCTGCTCACTTATTCACTCTAATTAGTCCTCAAGCCTCCCCTGCACAAGGGCACTGGACTCACAGACGCCTGGAAAGTCCTGCCACAGCCAACATCCCCCACCTCATGAGGGCCGGCTTGAGTTCCATATCTGTTACAAGCCAAGAGTAACAGGGGCGTGTCTGCTATTCCTAAAAGAAGGGGCCAACAGGAATGCAGCAGGCCTGCAAGCAAAGACCCTATTTTCATGTCTGTCAACCTTTGCATGTCCGCTTTGAGGAAGTGTCGCTCATCTTCCTCTCCCCATCTTTTGATGAGGTTGTTTGTTTCGGGGGAGGGGGGGGCTTGTGGGGGGTTGTTTATTTGGAGGCGGGGGTGTTGTTAAGTTTTCCGAGTGCTTTATAAATCTTGGATATGAGCCCTTGTCAGATATGTGGCGTGGCGAGCAACTCTTTTCTCCCGTTCCATGAGGGGTTTTTTTCTCATCTAATTATCATTTCTCTCACCAGGCAGAAGTGTCTTATTTGCTTATTGGGAAATGCAAACCTAAATACAAGGAGGTATCAAGGTAGAGACAATAGAAACAACCAAGGATGGCAAGGACGTGTGTGTGTGTGTGTGTGTGTGTGTGTGTGTGTGTGTGTGTGTGAAAGCCTCAGCCAATATTTGTGCGAATATATTCTGGTTCTGCCTCTTTCATCATCAGTACACAGACTGCTCAAAAAATTAAGACTTGATAAAGGATGTTGGGAGGACCCATTCGGGTTGAAAGATGCATGCCAAAAGTAGACCATAGACCGAACATGATGGCCGCTCAATACCTATATTGTAAACCACAACACCCAAAAGGAGAGAGGGAACAAAAGGGAATGCCCCACCACAGAGGTGGGGCGGGTTGGTGGGGACGGGTAGGGGTTAGGTCCCAATGCTGGGACCACTGATGGTGGGAAATGGGCTCTGGTGCAGGGATGGGTACTCGATCATTGTATGACTGAAATGCAAGCACTACAGTTTTTAAGTCTGTAACTGTACCTCATGGTGATTCACTAATAAAAAAATAAATAATTAAGATTTGAAGGGCCAGAGAGATAGTACAGGAATTAAGGTACATGCCTTGAACCTTATAGATCCCTGTACCATACAATCCTTGAGAACTGCCACATGTGAGTGTCCTAGAAGCCCTTGTGTGTCACTAGAGTGGCTCAGACAACCTCCCAGGAACATTGCTTTCTCAGTTCTTTAGAGTGAACTGCTTCACTAACTGGCCAAGAACCCCTGGAAGGAGACTGCAGGACTCCTAAACACTGTTTGGAGGCCCCAACAAGAAAAACAAAATGTAATAAAACAAACTTTTATAGGACTCAGCATTTTCACTCTTTGGCATTTACCCAAAAGCTCAAATCCATTAACTTGAAAAGATCTTCTTACTTCTCTGTTTATTGCCGTGCTGTTCATGAAAAAACAAGGTCTGGAAATAACCCAACTACCAAGAATACATCAGTGACCAAAGAAACTATGGTATATACACAAAATGGAATACTATACAGATATTATAAAAAATAAAAAGATGAATTGCTGTAGTTCACTACAACATGATGGAACTGGAGAGTATTACGCTAAGCAAAGTGAATCAAAGGGAGAAGGACAGATATTGAGTGATCTCTTATATGAAGTGTACAGAAACAAAGTAAGGGAACAAATGGTAGCCAATGACAACCCTAAGAGTTGGCCTGTAGAACTGATTTCTCTACACGGAGAGTGTGGGGGAACAGCAGGTGTGAGAGGCCCTGTAGGCCACGAGAGAGGGATGCTAAGACTCTGGTAGGGCATGTGGATTAGCAACTGTGTCCTCCTGAACATTGCTATGAACAGTATTCTAAGTCACAGTGTTTACTTTAGAAATAGAAAAGGTTTCCAGGATCCAGAGCTTCGCAGGGACAAGAGGGGATATTCCCTCAAGCAAACATCCACCTTTTATTCTTTCTCTTTCCCTTAGCCACCATTGTCTTCCTACTGAGTAAGGCAAAGCCATCCCACCAAGTGTAGTTGTACCCCACAGGCACAGACCAGGGACAGAGACAGACTGACAAGCAGAATGGGCTATGCCTTGGGAATTACCCTAAAAAAAATATTTTGTGCACTCCCCCCCCTCATTCTAAGTGAGTAAGGGCTATCACTATCAGTGGGCCAGTATCCAGCGAACAGTGAAGCTATTGGCCTATGGCACCAGTCTTCCCAGCAACTGTGTTCAAGAAGAGGGTGTAGGTGAGGTAACAGCAGCACTAACAACAATAGGAGAGTGTCGAATGGCCCATCTCTCTTCCCAACTAGAAGTGATTCCAAGTCTGTCTCATTTGGACATGACATGACCATTCTCACAGTAGTTAACCGTCTTAGCCCTGTATTAAGGCCATTTCAGTCTTGTGGATAATATTTTTTAAATGCCTCATTCTAGCCTCATTCCTACAGAGTTCCAGAATGGCCAAGATGTCTGTCACCCCCACCTGCATCCACAGGTGCTAAGATGTCCTTGGCAGGTCAGAGGCACTCAGCAACCTAGAGCAGAGTTACCTCAGACATGCCAAACTGCCGATAATGCAATACCAGCTATTAGAAATATGTGAATGAAGAAACTAAGACTGAAATTTAGAAGACCAGATGCCAAGAATAACTAGCTTGTGCAATGAGGGTAGATGGAATGTTTGATGTTTTCAATAACTCAGCGTGTCCACCGAGAGAAAGCTTGGGGGTGAGAGTGCCTCTTTAAATGGGATGCTCAGTGCTTTATACTTACCTCACCCTAATCCCATTTTTCCCCAGAGACCAAACTCGTAAGATTAGTAGGCAGCATGTGTCCTGAAAGTAATATTTAAAAAAAATAGTTACGAGGATCAGAGATATGGCTTAAGGGTTGAGTTCAAGCACAGCATGTGCAAGACCTTGAATTTAAACCCTGGCTTCACAAGACTAAGTCCATACACCAAGCACTGGCCCTATCAGGTCCATACTGTCAGGCTGGGTATCATTGGGTGCAGGGGAGGTATTAAAATAGATATCAGAACCAGAAATATAGTATAGGGGCTAAGGCATATACAATTCATGCAACTGATCCCAGTTCAAATATATATGAACTATTACTTATTCCTGGGTCAAGCACTAAGATCAGAAATGTAAAAATCATGTCCATTTATTTCCTCCAAAAACTACCATGTTTGATGCATACAGCCATTGAAAAAAGATGAAGCTGGAGCAATAGCACAGCGGGTAGGACGTTTGTCTTGCATGCAGCCAACCCGGGTTCGATTCCCAGCATCCCATATGATCCCCTGAGCACCGCCAGGAGTAATTCCTGAGTGCAGAGCCAGGAGTAACCCCTGTGCATCGCCAGGTGTGACCCAAAAAAAAAAAAAAAAGATCCTTACAACACAAGGAAATAGACCCCAAGCTGGAGGGAACTTCAGCAGCCTTCAGAGAAAGAGGTGCTGCCTGAGGACATATTGAAGTTAAGGGAAGAAATTCATACAGAAGGACACGGTACACTAAGAAGAATGTGGATTGAAAGGCAAAGTGATGGGGCTGGAGCGATAGCACAGCGGGGAGGGCGTTTGCCTTGCACTCAGCCGACCCAGGTTCATTTCCCAGCATCTTATATGGTCCCCTGAGCACCGTCAGGAGTGATTCCTGAATACAGAACCAGGAGTAACCCCTGTGCATCGCTAGGTGTGACCAAAAAGAAAAAAAAAAAAGGCAAAGTGATTAAGAACATCCAACTTTTGGCATCAGAAGTGAAATGAGTCAGAAAGAGAGGGACAGACATTGAAAGATTGCACCCATTTGTGGACTATAAAGTAACAGAATGGGAGACTAACACCCAAGATTAGTAGAGATTAGTACCAGGAGGATTACTCCACAGCTTAGAAGCTGGCCTCACATGCTAGGGGAAAAGGCAGTTCAGATAGAGAAGGGACCACCAAGAAACGGTGCTAGGAGGGCCCACTCAGGATGGGAGATGCGGGCTGAAAGTAGACTATAGACCGAACATGATGGCCACTTAATACCTCTATTGCAAACCACAACACCCAAAAGGAGAGAGATGGGATGGGGGTGGTGGGAGGGATGCTGGGACCATTGGTGGTGGAGAACGGTCGCTGTTGGAGGGATGGGTACTCGATCATTGTATGACTGAAACGCAAGCACAAAAGTTTGTAAGTTTGTAACTGTACCTCACAGTGATTCACTAATTAAAAAAAAAAATGTGGGTCACCTCAGACTCCTGAAAGAAATGTTCACTGAGAAACTTCCAAGATGGTTAACATACCCATATGCTGGAAAGGGCTCATCTGGAGAGGATTTGAAGGACTCCTACCACCACTCCTTATACTTTGCTCCATGCATCCTTTGGACTGGTCTTACCACAAAGGAGTTGTGTTCCTTTTTAATAAGTCTTTCGTATTCAAAAAGGAAAGTTAAAAGAAGTACTCTGTTTAAGGAAGAAAGGAAGGAACAGATGGAGTTGGCAAGGAAGAAAGAGGGAGGAAAGAGAGAAAGGAAATAGAAGAAAGTGTTACTGTGGTGGAAAGTAGAATTATGTTACAATCATTCTAACTTGTAAAAAAAACAACTACCTTTCAGTCTTTACATTCTTTTATCTCATTTAGCTATCACCACAATCCTGTAAGATAAGAATTAGGGGGCTGGAGTGATAGTACAGTGGGTAGGGCATTTGCCTTGCACGCGGCCGACCCGGGTTTGATTCCCAGCATCCCATATGGTCCTCTGAGCACCGCCAAGGGTAATTCCTGAGTGCAGAGCCAGGAGTAACCCCTGTGCATCTCTGGGTGTGACCCAAAAAGCAAAAAAAAAAAAAAAAAAAGAATTAGACCTTTCACTGCCATTTAATAGGTAAGGACCTCCCCCACAAAGTTAGTGAAGAATCTTCTAGCTAGATGGAGGCATTGCTTGGGTCCAACTAGGGTTTGACTTTCCCTAAAGAGAGCTAACAGTTCTTTTATAGTGACCTGAGTGTTAAAATCTTGTAGTGCTGTCCCCAAGAAAATCATAGAGGTTGGTTGAGTCCATTGAATTTCTGAACAGTTTTCTTTCCCGTCAACTGCTGTTTCCCCTACCTTAAAAGGATGACAGGTTCATTAAGCTATGAGACAGTATCCACTCATTAAGGTATGCCAAATTGCTACACAATTTCTGTAGAATTAAATTACAAATTCTATGAATAAGCAAATAATTCATCAAGACTAATGCTACTTCCATGAATACCAATATAAAATTTGGGTCATTTACTTATCGAATACTGATTTTTGAAAACTCACAATGAAATAATAAATAAATCATCAACTCCAAAGTTTCATTTGGTATTCTGTCTCAATCAAGAAAATATCCATAGTATCAGGTTTCCTCCGTGGTTTACAAACAAGCTGCATTCATAAATATGAACCCATTCATTTTCATTCAGCTGTGTAATTACCTTCGAAGACTGTAAAGTTTTAAAATGCAGACATGCACAGGCTCATACATGCCTGTAACAAACATAGAATTGATGCTATATAGTAGGAACCATATACAAAGGCACAAAAAATTTTAAATGTGTATATTCTAATATCCCCCTGACCCTGAACAATGGTAAACTGAGATAAAGAATAAACACACTCAACAGATTCACCTCCTACTCTCCAGTCCTCAAAATATGGTACATTTTGGATACATCAGTATCATTTGGGAACTTGTGAGAAACTTAAATCTCAAACCCTACTCCGATCTCCTAAGTCAAACTGGGGACTGAGGGTGGAGGGGATGGGGAGAGGAGGCAGTGGACTGATTCTGTACTTCTAGATTAGTGTCCTAAGCGATTAGTCTAGTCATCTAGAAGTACAGAATTCCCCAAAAATTATGGTGTTTCCCCTATATAGACATACATTTAATCTAGATGGCCAGTTGTATGACCCTAGAACAGTTGCTAAACTTTTCCAATCCTCACTGTTATTGCTTATTTTAAAGGAGAGTGAAAAAGATGAACATTGACTAAAAATGCTTCCTAAAACAACTGGATGAGAAGCCTGGTTTAGATAGCGCAGGAGGACTCCGCTTCAGAGAACATCTTGGTGGCTGGAGGAATCAGTCGGGATGGGAGATGCGTGCTGAAAGTAGATAATGGATCAAACATGTGACCTCTCAGTGTCTGCGTTGCAAGCCATAATGCCCAAAAGTAGAGAGAGAGTATGGGGAATATTGTCTGCCTTAGAGGTAGGGGAGGGTGGGAAAGGGGCAGTATACCCGGGATATTGGTGGTGGGGAATGTGCATTGGTGGAGGTGGTGGAGGGATGGGTTTTTGATCATTGTGAGATTGTAACCCAAACATGAAAGCTTGTAAATATCTCACGGTGATTCAATAAAATTTTTTTTTAATTTTAAAAATAAAAGAGAACATCTTGGTTATTTGACTCCTACCTGGTGCTGTGCTATATGCTATCTAGTCAACATTCCATCTCTCTGCATTGTGCACATACACAAACAGAGCGTGTTTTCCAGAATACCCTTCCTCAGGTGGGTCACAAGGACCGCGGCCACTGAAGGGATATGGAAGTCACAGAGAAGGAGGAACAGCCTGCTTTAGAGACAGTAGTTTGCAGGCAGTGAAACTCACAGTAACATTTCAGAAGGTTTCTAAGAACCACCCACTTACCAGCCATAGTCTAAGAGCTTTAGGGTACTAGATTCCCAGACATCCTTGAGAAGGAGAGCCTATGTGAGCATCAGGCTGAGATCTGCCAGGGTCCTGGCACTCAGCATTCCTCCTCTGGCTATCTCCTTTTTGCCCCTAGTTCCCTATAATAAAAACTCACCTTTCCCTGGAACCCACATGAGTTAGCTTTTGCTCTCCCATCCAAACTTGGTCATACACACTGTAGCTCCTTTACTCAATTTTTTTAATTAGTGAAAGAGTATTTTTTTCCCTCCCTGAGTTGGGTAAACCTCCTGATTATCAAAGGACACCCAATGTAACATGCATCTCCCCTACAATAGGACTCTTTCTTCAGAGAATCTAGAATGGAGCTGGAGAAATAAAATAGTAGGATAGGTGCTTGCCTTACACACAGCCAACAAGGGTTCAACCCCCATCACCACATACAGTTTCCTGAGCCAGGAGTGATCCCTAAGCATAGAAAAGTGTGACCCCTCCAAAAATAATTAACTGCTTTTAAAAATAATTTAAAATGTCCACTTCCATATTACACTCCTGACTTGTTTTTGATTTGTAGTAGGACGTTCTCCTTTCACATGATGGACCTGTGTCTGACTCCTCCATCCCTTTCTGAGAGCCTGGCAAGCTACCAAGAGTATCGCGCGTACACCAGCAGAGCCTGGCAAGCTACCCGTGGCGTACTGGATATGCCAAAAACAGTAACAAGAAGTCTCATAAAGAGAGACGTTACTGGTGCCCGCTCAAACAAATTGATGAGCAATGGAGTGACAGTGATTATTTAATTTTTAATTAAAATTTTTATGGTTTTAATTTCTTTTTACATTTTTATTTTGCTACCATGATTTATAAAGGCATCCATAATAGAGTTTGAGACACACAGCAGGTGGTGTTCGGTTTTTAGTTAAGAGAATCTCCCTAGCACTCCCTGGGGAATGCAGGGTCCATGCTGGTGATCCTCAGCTGACGGAGCCGGAAATGCAGTGATGCAGCACTACCCAAACCATCAGTACTGGGAGCAGAGGGATCTGGTTGCTAGGGTTTGATCTCAGGTCCCTGAATGCAAAGCATACTCCTCTGAGCATTGAGCCATCTCCCAAGCCAGCAGGTATCTTTAATAATTGCTTAAATATGTTCTGTTTTCCTTCACACATGCCTCAACCTCATCATCCTTCTCTATTCAGATCAATGGGTAAACATGAATTAATTAGCAGAAATCCTGCTTAATAGTCATCATTCTTGGACTTGATATTTTAGTGATTTTTTAATGTTTTTATTATGTCATAATCTATCTCCTCTCTCTTACAGAAAATGGTTTTAAATATAAAAGATGAAATAATGATGAAAGTTCAAATAGGGAAAGCAATTTAAAGAATCAATAGATACATTGAATCAATCAATAGATATTTGCACACTTACCCAAAGAAAGAGACTGAGGCACAGAGAGGTCACACATGTAACATCAGGTCAGAGATTGTTAAGAAAAAAATAATAACTATTACTTTAGCTTCCCAATTCTTCAAACTAATCCCAGTACCTAAATCTGTGGAACTAAATCTGTGAATCTGTGATTGAATGCTAAATAAATAACCTGGTTCTTACTTATAAATTTCTTACTGGCCAAAGTCAGAACTACAAATACAATGTGAGCTCTTCTGTATCTTTCTCTCCCTCCCCCTCCTCCCTCTCTCTCATTTCACTCATGCAAATCTAAAAAGAGACTTAAGTTCTTTGGCTAAGCAATTTTTACCAGATCATAAGCAGGTTTTCAGACTCCTGTTCTATAATGAAAATCCTTTTTTTATGTAATGAATATTCTTACTGTTTTGGACTTCTCAGTTTGACTGTGATAGAAATGTTGTCACACTAAACCAATTAAATCCTGCAGTGAAGAGTTTTTCTTAAGCTGAAGAACTGAGATCATATCATGGAAGAGACAGAGGACATTGATTGCACTAACTGCAAGAAAACATAACTGGAGACTAAAGTGAAAGTTGAAGGGTATTCTAAAATAAGGTCTTTGAACAAGATGAAAAAGAATCTCCAACAGCAAAAATCTATGTGTAATTTTTAATTTCTCATACAAAAGTGAGTGTAGAAAAAGGATTAGGATCT
Organism: Sorex araneus; assembly: GCF_027595985.1. Taxonomy (NCBI): domain Eukaryota; kingdom Metazoa; phylum Chordata; class Mammalia; order Eulipotyphla; family Soricidae; genus Sorex; species Sorex araneus. Next base: position 100,765,664 of record NC_073303.1, on the reverse strand, counting down.
GTCATACAGTTACAGCTTCTCTCTTCTCCAGTTAGTTGTTTTCTCCAGGCAGCCCTCTTGGTCGACTTAAAACAATCCCTTAAACAGAGGACCACATCTGGTCTATAGATTGATGGAGAGGAGAGAGGGTGCTTGAAGACTTCTTTGAAAAGAACTACTTTTCCCAGACAGCTCAGATAGAGAAGGGAATACCAAGTAAAGGGTGTTTGGAGGACCTGCTCGGGGTTGGGAGATGGTGCCTAATGTCGACTATAGATCAAACACAATGGCCACTCAATGCTTCTATCAAAACCCACAACACCCAAAAGGAGATAGAGAACAAAAGGGAATGCGCTGCCACCAAGGTGGAGGGCTGGGGGGAATGAGAGGAATGAGGGGGTGGGAGGGATACTGGGATCACTGGTGGTGGAGAATGGGCACTGGTGGAGGGAAAGGTACTCGATCATTGTATGACTGAAATGCAAACACGAAAGTTTGTAAGTATATAACTGTACCTCACAGTGATTCATTATTAAAAAATAAATAATTAAATAATTTTTTAAATGTTTTAAAAATAATAAGGCAGGGGCTGGAGCAATAGCACAGTGGGTAGGGCATTTGCCTTGCACGTGGTCAACCCGGGTTTGAGTCTCAGCATCCCATATGGTCCCCTGAGCACCGCCAGGAGTAATTCCTGAGTGCAGAACCAGGAGTAACCCCTGTGCATCGCCGGGTGTGATCGAAAAAGCAATAATAATAATAATAATAATAATAAAAACGAGGCAACATCTAACAAAAAATTTTAAAAAGAAGAACTACTTTTCCCACTGGCCAGTTCTGCTTGAAGTTTCGTGAGGACACAATCACATGTCCTCCATGACAGGATTATCCTAAGCCTGACATGGTGGAGAAGCTACGACCACAAGACCCAGTCCAAGGTGACACAAACACGTGACTGGCAAGTTGGTAGTTTGCCAGTTTTTGTCCAGTTCTCCATGACATTACCTTCGTAGAACTCCTTGAATATTTTGATGACCTGCAAGCTGGTTTGCTTCAGAAAGAACAACTAAGGGGCCAGAACTAGAGTTGGTCTTCCATGACTGATCTTTGTAGTCACTTCACATATTTCTATTGTTTTACAGGTCAGTTCTAAGTCTGCAGAGGGCTTTGAAATAAAGAAGGTGGATGCAGTGTCATCAGGAAGGCTAGTTAGTATGAATATTCTGTGTGCTACATGAGATGAAGACTGAGAAATTTAGAGAAAAAAAAGCTGAAACCAGAATAGGCAAGCCTCGGGTAACGAGTGGAGGTGTCAACGGATCAGAAACTGTCCTTTCTCTGGAAGGTCCTTGTCAGTTGGAGATATCTCAGATTGGTACGAACTAGAGACCTGGCTGGCATCTACAGTAACACAGTTCTACTCTCAGAAGTCCTCCCTCCCATGTGGGTTTGATGGTCTACTACTCTCAACTAGAAACTCTTAGTACTTTTTGAACAGGGAGCCTGATGTTTTCTTTTGCCTTGAGCTCCAGAAACTATGGAGCTGGTTATGGCTAGAAAGCAAGGAAGGAAATCATCATCATGGAAATAGCCATACAATTGCCCTGACAAGGAAGCATAGATAAGAAATCAGGGGCTGGAGTGATAGCACAGTAGATAAAGAATTTGCCTTGCACACAGCCTATCTGGGTTTGATTCCCAGCATCCCACATGGTCCCCCAAGCACTGCCAGGAGTTATTCCTGAGTGCAGAGCCCTGTGCATGACCCAAAAGAAAAAATAAGTCATTGTGATGAGTATCTCCAAAGTACCCATGTATGCACATATAAGTGAATCAGTTCTTTTTTTTTTCTTTTTGGGTCACACCTGGCAATGCACAGGGGTTACTCGTGGCTCATGCATGCAGGAATTACTCCTGGCAGTGCTTGGGAAACCATATGAGATGCTGGGAATCAAACCTGGGTCAGCCATGTGCAAGGCAAACTCCCTACCCACTGTGCTATCACTCCAGCTCCTGAATAAGTTCTTAACCTCTAAGAAAACTGGAAGGGTAACTATTTGATGGACTTTTTTTTTTGGACCAGTTACCCCAAACAGCATATCCCAAGAACTGGGCTTATGTTCAAGTGGTTTGTTTTAGGGAATAAGTACTAGACACAGGACTAAGACTCTATGAGGGATGCAGGGTAGGAAAGCAGTTTTTTTTAAATAAATTTATTTATTTTTAATTAATGAATCACCATGAGGTTACAGTTACGGATTTATACACATCTGTGCTTATGCTTCCCCCATACAAAGTTCGGGAACCCATCCCTTCACCAGTGCCCATACTCCACCACCAGTAAACCCAGCATCCCTCCCATCCTCCCCAATCCCATCTCCCCCCACCCCACCCTGTCACTGTGGCAGGGCATTCCCTTCTGTTCTCTCCCTCTAATTAGCTATTGTGGTTTGCAATAAAGGTGTTGAGTGGCCACTGTGCTCAGTCTCAAGTCCTCATTCAGCCCGCAACTCCCTTCTCCCACATGGCCTTCGACTACATTATAGTTGGTGATCCCTTCTCTGAGTTGCCCTTTCCCCAGAATGTGAGGCCAGCCTCCTAGCCATGGAGTCAACCTCCTGGTAGTTGTTTCTACAATTCTTGGTTGTTAGTCTCCCACTCTGTTATTCTATATGTCATAGATGAGTGCAATCTTTCTATGTCTGTCTCTCTCTTTCTGACTCATTTCACTTAGCATGAAACTTTTCATGCCGATCCACTTAAATAAAAAATTTGTGACCTCCTTTTTTCTAACAGCTGCATAGTATTCCATTGCATAGATGTACCAAAGTTTCCTCAACCAGTCATCCGTTCTAGGGCATTCGGGTTTTTTCCAGATTCTGGCTATTGTAAACAGTGCTGCGATGAACATACATGTGCATATGCCATTTCGATTATACTTTTTTGCCTCTCTGGGATATATTCCCAGCAGTGGTATTGCTGGGTCAAATGGGAGCTCAATTTCTAATTTTTTGAGAATCGTCCATATTGTTTTCCAGAAGGGCTGAACCAGTCAGCATTCCCACCAGCAGTGTAGAAGGGTCCTTTTCTCGCCACATCCTCTCCAACAGCGGTAGGAAAGCAGTATTTTTTTTAATTCCTTTCTCTGTGGAAGACTATTACTCAATGGGGACCATCTAGGAACTTTACAGACTGCTTCTCAGAATCAACTTTTGGTGTCATGCAAAAAGGGCAAAGGGATGCTCCAAGTACCGCCCCAGTTGGGAAGGATTGTCTGGTGAGATTTTCATTTGCTGAGTACAAATTAGAATGGTTGAGCACGCTCCTTTGTCACCCTGTGGGATGGCAGTGATGCATCCCTGGGACTGGAAGCAAAGAATAAGCTTGTGTTTGCACAGTTCTTCTTGAAACTTGTGATTAAATGTTCCTGAAACTTGTTAGATGGGGGAGCCAAAGACCTAGGACAGCAAATAGGGTGCTTGCCTTGCAGGTGGCCAATGTAGATTTAATCCCTAGCACCCCATATAGTCTCCTGAGCACTGCTAGGAGTGATTTCTGAATGCTGAATCAGGAGTAAACTCTGAAAACACCCAGGTAAGGCCCACAAACAAATAAGTAAAAAGATGGAAAAAAGAGATGAACTGAAAGATTGTCAGGGGTTCATTGCAATATCTCCATGCCAATATCAGCCAAGTAAGAGCCTCTCTCTAAACCCCAACACCCAAGGACTCAGAAGCCTCAGCTGTGAGGTGATGAGAAAAAGACTGAGAAAAGGACAAGAAAAGCTAGCTTGGAGCTGGAGCAATAGCACAGCGGGTAGGGCATTTGCCTTGCACGCGGCTGACCCAGGTTCGATTCCCAGCATCCCCTATGGTCCCACGAGCGCCGCCAGGAGTGATTCCTGCATGCAGAGCCAGGAGTAACCCCTGAGCATCGCTGGGTGTGACCCAAAAAGGAAAAAAAAAAAAGCTAGCTCTACCCTTTCCCTAATAGCAGGCTTCCCTCCTAAGCTAGAGGAAGACAAACCTTGTCTTCTACCCACTTAAATAACCCTGAATGAGACATTTAAGTTTTCCATTAAGATGCTCCTTTAGGATAAAATAATGAGGCACAGAAAAAATCCTGGAACCTGCCTGAGTTTTCTTCTAGGACCTTGAGGATTGGACTAAATGGGATGGGATGGTAGAACGAGCAAAGTTCCTTTATAGTGATTTTCTTCGCTCCATCCTAAGAGGTTACATGAGAAAGTACAACTATAACTGGGTAGAAGAGAAGAGAGGAAAGAAAGAAAGAAAGAAAGAAAGAAAGAAAGAAAGAAAGAAAGAAAGAAAGAAAGAAAGAAAGAAAGAAAGAAAGAAAGAAAGAAAGAAAGAAAGAAAGAAAGAAAGAAAGAAAGAGAGAGAGAGAAGAGAGAAAGAAAGAAAGAAAGAAAGAAAGAAAGAAAGAAAGAAAGAAAGAAAGAAAGAAAGAAAGAAAGAAAGGAAGGAAGGAAGGAAGGAAGGAAGGAAGGAAGGAAGGAAGGAAGGAAGGAAGGAAGGAAGGAAGGAAGGAAGGAAGGAAGGAAGGAAGGAAGGAAGGAAGAAGAGAGGTCATCTTGGGGAGAGCCACACCTACCAGTACTCATAACTTATTCCTGGCTCTGTACTCAGGAATCACTCCTGTCAGGGCTCAGTACTACTGTGGGTGCTGAAGATAAAGCCCAGGTCAGAGGCATGCAACACAAGCATCTAACCCACAGTACTGTATCTCTAGCTCCTGAATCACCTTTATAATGCTAGAATCAAAGCCAGAACTTATATGTGTTTTTGTAACTTTTGCTATCTTATTAGCTGTTATTCTGCTTATTCTGCCTGAGGTACCCACTTCAGTCATGACAAGGAGATTCCCCTCTCCGCTTCATTTGTCAGCTCAAGGGCCTCCTCCAGAGACAGTAAGAGGCTTATGATTACCAGGATGTCATTTTCTCCTTCCTTGTACCAAAAATAACCAAAGACATCTAAAAGGCAGAGAAAAAAAAATGACACAAATAAAAAGGCAGTGAAAAAGATCGAAATTTAAGGAGTGATCAGGAATTCTCGTTATATCTAGAAAAGATCATGTCTTGAACTCTGGGCGTGACTTCAGTTACTGCCAGGTACTATGAGTCACAACTTCGGCTCTCAAGCCAGCAGCAGCTGATAGGAAAAGAGGCAGCTGATTGCCAGTCAAGGAGCAATGAGCCAATTTTCAGTAAAGTAGCACTACTATGGATCTTGAGGCGAGAGAGATCATTGTTCCCAGGGTTCTTCTAAAGAGAACCTATGATGTCCAGGCCTGCCCAATCTTCACAGCACCTCTCACTCACATATATTTACATTGTCCTCTGGCAAAAAACCCACAACCAGGAAAGAATTGCCAAGGCCTAGAATGGCAGCCAACACCTTTAGACCACATGCTACTCTAGTTCTACACCCTTCACCACACTTAGCAGTTCCGGCTCTCGCTGTTTCTACTCGCAACTCTATCCCTTTCTGTTCTTGACTGTTTGGAAATCTATGTTTCATTCATCCCTGTGCCACCGTCACCATGCATTTTGCTGGATACATACAGCAGGACCGTATGTATTTTCTGCCTATATGAGAGAATGTCAGACTCGGACGACTGTACAACCAGAGGCAATACAGGGGCAGAAGAGAACAGAAGGAGTGTCATTCCATCTGAAGTGCTTGGGAAATGCAAATCAGATCAGAGACCCCTTCAGCTGGTCCTCTAAGATCTAAGAAGTGAATGACAAGCAGCAAACGAATGCCCCACTCAGTGTGTGATGGGAAAGGCATCAGAACATCTTACAGGCAGCAACTGCAAAATGTCTCAGATCCATGTCAGTGTCAATGTTAGTTATTTATTTCTCCTGGCCATTTCCCTATAAGGATGCATGATAAAAAAAAAAAAAGGTCTTTCAAAATAAAAATGTCCTCTGTGTGCATCCTGAAGCTAAAGAAGAGAGAAAACTATGCACAGGCTATGTGCCTCTTTATCTTGAGTGGCTCTGTCAGACACAGCCACCAGAAGATAAAATGCTGAAGAAGAGGCTGTCTTTATCCATAAAAAAAAAAAAAAAAAAAAACCCTACTGTCTTTTCGGTTCTTTTCAACAATGAGCTGAGTTTTTCCAAGCCTTCATTAAATTTATTTATTTTGAGAAATAGCATAGGAGCTGGAGCAATAGCACAGCGGGTAGGGCATCTGCCTTGCACATGGCTGACCTAGGTTCGATTCCTGCATCTCATATGGTACCCTGAGCACCGCCAGGAGTAATTTCTGAGTGCAGAGCCAGGAGTATCCCCTGTGCATCGCTGGGTGTGACCCAAAAAGGAAAAAAAAAGAAGAAAGAAAATAAAATAGCATAGTCTTCTCTACATATCTGTCTCAAAACCCACACCAAGACCTCTCCCGATTATTTTTTCTTCACCCTGACAGAGAGGGCATGAATTCTCAGAGCAGGGGATAAGCCTGTTCTGATGTCCTGGTGAATCCTAGCCTCATAGTTCTCCACTCAAACTTTGCATTTCTTTTTTTTCTTTTTTCATTTTTAAAATTTTATTGAATCACCATGAGATAGTTACAAGCTTTCATGTTTGGGTTACAATCTCACAATGATCAAACACCCATCCCTCCACCAGTACACATTCCCCACCACCAATATCCCAGGTATACCCCCCCTTTCCCACCCTCTCCCTGCCTCTAAGTCAGACAATATTCCCCATACTCTCTCTCTCTACTTTTGGGCATTATAGCTGACACTGAAAGGTCATCATGTTTGGTCCATTATCTACTTTTGGCATGCATCTCCCTATCCCAACTGGTTCCTCCAGCCATCATTTTCTTAGTGATCCCTTCTCTATTCCATCTGCCTTCTTCCCTCTACTCATGAAGCAGGCTTCCAGCTATGGGGCAGTCCCCTGGCCCTTGTATCTACGGTTCTTGGGTGTCAGCCTCATGTGATGCTACCCTACACTCCACAAATAAGTGCAGTACTTCTATGTCTGTCCCTCTCTTTCTGACTCATTTCACTTAGCATGATACTCTCCATGATTATCCATTTATAAGCAAATTTCATGACTTCATCTCTCCTAACAGTGCATAGTATTCCATTGTGTAGATGTACCAAAGTTTCTTTAACCAGGCATCTGTTTTAGGGCACTTGGGTTGTTTCCAGATTTTGGCTATTGTGAACAGTGCTGCAATGAATGTATAGGTACAGATATCATTCCTACTATGCTCTTTTGCATCCTTGGGATATATTTCCAGAAGTGGTATTGCAGGGTAATATGAAAGCTCAATTTCTAGTTTTTTCCAGCCATATTGTTTTCCAGAAAGGCTGGACCAGTCAGCATTCCCACCAACAGTGAAGAAGCCTTCCTTTTTTTCCACATCCACGCCAGCACTGGTTGCTTTTGTTCTTTTGAATGTGTGCCAGTCTCTGTGGTGTGGAATGATATCTCATTGTTGTTTTGATTTGATTCTCCCCATGATCAAACTTTGTATTTACCAGCAACTCTGTAGGCTAAGACTTCAGAGCACTCCCCAAGCAATGCTGGGGTGGCCCTGGTGGCACACAACACCACTGTGCCCAAACAGCAACACAGTTGGGCTGAGCACTGAACCACCCAATCCACTTGGCCAAATAACCACTAGCAATGACCCCAGGCCTCCCTGAGCATTTCCCACCCCAAATAAACAAATAAACAACAACAAAGAGAGGCAGAGCCCCTCTCTTGGGTGATGATGCTCTCAGAGGTCCCTGAGATAAGGAAGGAATTAAAGAACTAGAAATAACTTCAAATAGGTTCCTCCTACTCAGTTTGGAGGGAAAATTAATTCCCTTGTAGGTCTCTTTAGCTGACTGCTCTTTCCATGACGCCACAATATTATCTCCTCCCTCCCAACAATACAAAAATCAGAGGCAAATTTTAAAGGAAGAACTGACGTCCATGCCCATCTAAACACAAAAGTGTTTTATTAAATATACACTAGGCAGAACCAAAAGAGAAAAAAAAAACTAGATGTGAGAAGGAAAAAAAAAAACATACTGGCTAGACCACTTTAAAATATTCTGAGAAAGAAGGCAAGTACCCCTTTCTGGAAGTGTGGAGAAAAAGGTAGTTGGATGCCGTCCCATAGCTTGCCATTGGCTATCTGAACAACCTATCTTTCTGTGGGTATAATTTGAGAAGAGTGACTCCCTTCAAAACCCCTATTTTTGGTTCACTAAAAAATAAATTAAAAAAAAAAAAAAGCTCCTTTCAGCATTAAATTTCTCTGCCTTGGTCTCCAGTCTAAGGACCAGGTCCTTTTTGAAGGCTGGGCAATTTCTATGGAGCCATGTTTAAATTGGGTGAGTGAAAAAGTAACTCCCTTTAATAAAAGTGGCATTGTTCTGCAGGCAGGTAATTCCAAGTGGGCTCCATTCTTACTTTCCATGGGAATAGTCTTTGAGGAAGAAAGAGCCTTTGTTGAGTTTTGTTTTGTTTTGAGAACAGTCAATTGGTTTCTACCCTTCCTTTTGGGACGCCAATCTCTCTGAGGAAAACCACAAAGTTCAAGTAAAAGTAATGCAAAAGAAAAAGAAAAGAAAGGATCTCTACATAAACCTAATTTGTCATTATCTGGAGTTGTTTTGTGTCATTCTTATCCCCACCCACCCCCCCCCCAGCCTACCTGGCACATCAAAAAAGGACTCTGCACACTAAACATGCACACACACACACACACACACACACACACACACACACACACACACACTTCACCCCAAAATGTGCCCCTGATCCTGTGTGCAGAACATGGTGGGGGTGAAACTGTTGTGAATATTCCCATTTTCAAGGAATCTTGTGTGACTTCTTACCTTCAAACTCTCTCAAGTCAGTCTTGTTTGGCTTCAGATAAGTGGCTGAGATTTTCATTGTTCTCAGTTGGTCCGTTTATCAGGGCAACTGTTTCAGTTTTCTTCAAGAAGAATGATTAGTCCTCCACTCTTTATCAGTGTGCATAAGTATGTTATTCAGGTGTGGACTTAACTTTGCCCTCCACTTCCGGCAACCATTTCCTTTCCATAACTAGGGTGTAAATCTTTCTTTTCTTTTTTTTTTTTTTTTTGGTGTGTGTACATATGTGTGTTTTAATGCAGTGCCAGGATCAAACCTGGGGCCTCACAGATGAAAGATATATGATTTGCCACTGAGTCACATCCCCAGCTGTTGGTGATAGTTCGAATAAACACAAACAAATGTGCTCTGAGTTATTTTGAAAATGATATACTTTACCAGCAACACCAAATCACAAAATCCTAAAACTTTCTTTAAAGGGAAGCAACATTCTATATTAGTGACTGGACTTGGAAACAAGAAAAAAAGGGGAAAGATATGAATAAATCAGAGAGTAATAGAAAAAAATTAGGAGATCATAATAGTGTTAGAGGGACAGGAACAGAATTAAATATACCCAGTACCTACACTACACCAAGAGCAAGACTGGCTTCTTTATGTTTTCCAATTTTATGCTTAAAGCAACTTTGTGAGATCAGATGAATTATCAGCTTTTTTCTACAAATGATGAAATTGAAGTTTGAAAAAATGAATAGCCTGCTAAACATCATATGGTCAAAAAATGGTGGAAACTTTCCAGTTAAGCCCAATCATTTTCAATATTTTGATGAAGAAACATAGCTTACACTCAAGTAATGGAAGTGACAATAAAGAATAAAGATCCATGTTTACCATGTAACAATGTCCAGGGTTACCCACCTATGATTCAGGGCCCAGAACTGGGATTCTAGCCAGGAATGTTGCTCCAAAGTAACTTCAAGGCAGAGTCTAAAAAAGCAGGAATTGAAAAGAGATAAAGGCATACCACAAGACAATCTTATCCTATTTAAAAAACATGTTCCTGGTAACCATTGAGGCAGGCAGTGGCGGGAGAAGGTTGAGTTAAAGGGTTTGATTCTCAGGGCCTCCCCCGAACTTCATAATCCTACTTCACAAAAGCCTCCTTCATAATCCGTAGACCTGGAAAGCTTTAGAAATTAAAATTCACCTCAGAGCCAAATAAGAGAAACAGCCTGATCCATTGCTTACAGGGTTCCCGTCTACTAAGAGGGCTGGGGAAGGTAGCCCCTAGAGAGAACCCGAACGCTCAACTACAACGGATACAGAGAGATACTGATGGAGAAATGCCAGGCCTGCTGTCCCGGAGAGGCCATCAAGACCTCTATCTAGAATTCCTCAATGAAAATTCCAGCAAAGCAAATTAAAAGAATCTACATGATTATATCTGCTCTTGCTGTGTTTATGTGAAATAACTGGCCAAGTTAATTAGAAGCAAATTTAATTTGTTACTGTAGCTATGTGATAGCACAGGGGTGAAGATGGAAAGAAAATACATTTTATGAGTGTGGGAAATTGAAGGAAGAGGACTCTAAGAGACTTGAGGACAAAGGTGAAGAGTCTTGGGCACTTTGCTGTTTTGAAGTGTGCAGTAATTTTGTACTACAATGACATCTTTTTTTTGGTGGGGGGTGTGTTTGGTTTTGGGCCACACCCTGTGGTGCTCAGGAGTTACTCCCGCCTCTGCACTAAGGAATTACTACTGGCAGTGCCTGAGGGACCATATGCACTGCTGAGGATGGAACCAGGGTAGGCTGCATGCAAAGCAAATGCCCTTCCCGCTGGACTCTCAATACCATAAATATTAACACAATTGTAAACATGTCACCTAAACTACAATAATGGAACCTATCACCAAAATATAATGAAACATTTTTTTTCTTTTTGGGTCACACCCAGCAATGTACAGGGGTCATTCCTGACTCTGCACTTAGGAATTACTCCTGGAAGTGCTCAGGGAACCATGCGGGATGCTGGGAATCGAACCCGGTCGGCCTCATGCAAGGCAAATGCCCTACTGGCTCTGCTATCCCTCCAGCCCCTATAATGAAACTTTTTTAATAGAAAAATTCGCTTCAGTGCTATACCTTTTATTACTGAAGAACAGATTCTGTTTCTCTTTTTCTGTTTGTTTTGGGTGTAGGGAATCTTCTTCCTGCTGTGCTAGGGCCCACCAGGACAATTCCACCAAGGCCATAGAGTGCCAGGGGCTGAACCTGGACCCCCTGTTCATACCAGCATATGCTTCAGGTGTTTGAACTGTCTCCTTGGGCCCTTAATTTTTTTTTTAAGTTTTTACCTTTTACCTCAACACTGGAATGGATCCTGAATTTCTCAAATATCCGAATGTAATATTCCAAACTAACATTTTCAGTGTTTCTGGTTAACTTACATTGATGAAGAACTAAGACTCTCCTTTTTCTAAAGTTCATGTAGACTGGAAATGGAAACCCTACAGAGATATCAGCATGTGATTCTACTTCCAAATATCTTGAAGACACCAAAGACAATACAGGAAAACGTGCCATCTAGTATGCTGACTAATATCTAGAAACAATTCCCCGTTGGCATGTTTCAGAACTCACAAAGGGATTTTTGTCTGCTTCCATTTTTAATGTTTTTCCCATTTTGTCTTCATAGAGTTATCTCTTGTTCTACATCAAGAATTTAGACATCAGAGCCAGAAAAATAGTACAAGGATAAAGACATTTGCCTTGCAAGAAGCCATCTCTACTGTGATCTCAAATACCATGCATATGATCCCCTAAGCACCGCCAGGAGTGATCCCTAGGCTCAGAGCTAGAAGTAAGTCCTAAGTACTGTTGGTTGTAACCCCCGAAGAAGAATTAAGCACAACTCTTTAAGTGTACTAAACTGACCCGTGACTAATTCTATGAACACACTAACTTCTAAATTATGAAACTTCTTAAGAAGTTCTAAAAGTTCCCAGTATTCCACAAGTCAGGAAGAACTTATTTGCCATGACAATGCCTTTCCACACAAAGCCTCAGTAATAGAATCATACTCAAAATTGTTTAGAAAATATTTTTTCTGGGTTTATGCAAATGACACGTTGACATGAAGTATAAAAATACTTACCAAAGGTTCAGGATCGTTTCAGGAAGACAGGAAAGAAACTATTTCAGTTCTACTCATAATAAGATGCTGGCCAGAAAGAAAAGCTTTAAGTCTGTGAAAAAAGTAAAACATATTCTATTCATCCTCAGTAGTCCACATAGTCTTGTGCTGAAAGTCCTGAGAGCTTATAAATTCCAAGAGTCCAACCTTTTCATAAGCTCTTTGGTTTGGGGTATTTGGGGTTGTTTTTTGTTTGTTTGTTTGTTTGTTTATTTGTTTGTTTCTTGGTGGGGTTTTGTTTGCTTGTTTTACTTTGTTTTGAGGCCACACCTGACAGTGCTCAGGGCTCACTCCTGGCTCTGTACTGAGGGACCATTTCTAGTAGGGCCTGTGGAACCATAATGGGTGCCAGGGATCACACTCGGTCAGCCACATGCAAGGTAAGCATCTGCATCTTTCCAGCCCCCTCACCTCTCCAGTTTTGCTTTGTTTTATCCTATTCTCTGTTTCATGATATGTTATTCTGAAATAGTTGCCGAAGTATTCTACCAAAAACTCCATTAACCACAAAGCATATGAGCAAGTCTGTAAATGGTAAAAGGCTTCAAAATCCTCATCACTAAAGACTTTATTATAACACAATTAGCAAGAAAGCTTGCTCAACGTTGTGGTGCAAAGCTTTAGAATATCCCATATTGATCAAAATAAATCAGATTTTTTATAATTTCATGTAATTTTAGAATAATCACATTATCATGCATATGTGAAAGTTCAAACATTTCTCTTAATTTGGGGTGGTGGGAGGTTACAATAACTTTATACCAAAAGCATAAACATTTATGCTATTGTAACTATATTTTCTCAATGACAGAGAGTAATAATTTTTTTATTCTCTGTAGGTGATATTTCCCATGAAGTTTCAACATAGCAAACTGACCTAATTTAAGAGTTTTCACAGTTTGTATCTCTGCATGTGACAGAAACCAACCAAATTGGCCTAGGGAAGAGGGAATGTTCTGGCTGATATAACTGAAAAACAGGAGAATCTGTCTGAAGATGAAGCTAACATAGATGTGTGAAGTTCCAACAGAAACAAAAGGCAGGATTTTGAAGAGTTGATCAATTCCCTTGATCCAACTCTACCAATAGGAAATGCACATTTAGGTGAGCTGTAAATCTGAGTTAAAAAAAAAAAGTGCTGATATTGTCTTGTTTACTTAGACTCAATAGGTTTTGTCTTCTATTTATAACAATAGAACAAACACCGTCACTAAGCATGCCAAAGTCTTTAGGTTTGTTTTCATGAGAACCAGGAAGGATGAGAGGATGCAAGGGTGAGATTTGGAACAAGAAGAGAATATAATCCATTTTCTTTGTGAGAATGATCACTGGTCTTGGACTTACAGTCCTTTTGGAATGAGTATTTACTCATGTGTGCAGTATTATTATCTTTATTTGATGTATTATTTATCAAATACCTATGAAATTAATGCATCTATTCTAGGTTCCTAAAATAGAAGTGAGGGTTAGAGAGATAGCATGAGATAATACATTTGCATGCAGCTGACCCCCCTTCCCCCGCCACACACACACACACACACACACACACACGCACACCAGTTCAATTCCTGGCACCATATACAGTCCCCTGAGCATTGCCAAGAGTGACCTCGAAGCACAGAGTCAGAAATAGCATTTAAGCACTGCCAGATGTGACCTATACAACAAATACATAAAATAATAAAGTAAATGAAAAAGAACAGACATGCCCACCATTTGTTTTCTAGTAGGGAGAACAAAGAAACAGTGGAGAGGATGACTGGACTCTGATACACGGGGAAGGTTTGGAGAGCAATGCTCTGATTCCATTAAAGTCTCTTTCCGGGGGATCATTTGGCCTCAGATCCCAACTCTGAAGAAAGAGCTGTTTCTGACTAGAGACTGAACACAATGGCCACTCAATACCCCTACTGCAAACCACAACACCCAGTTGGAGAGAGAGAACAAAAAGGAATACCCTGCCACAGAGGCAGGGTGGGGTGGGGGGAGATAAGATTGGGGGGTGGGAGGGATACTGGGTTTATTGGTGGTGGAGAATGGGCACTGGTGGAGGGATGGGTTCTCGAACATTGTATGAGGGAAACACAAGCACGAAAATGTGTAAATCTGTAACTGTACCCTCACGGTGATTCACTAATTTAAAAATAAATAAATATTTTTTAAAAAAAAATTTTAAAAAAGAGCTGTTTCTGGATAAATGTCATCCTATACTCTCAGCCCCAGCCATGAAGTAACAATGCTCCTCTTTCCTTTGATACCTGCCAGTCATTCCTTTTCATTGGCCAAGAGAACAGTGGGATAAAGTAGAAAGGAAATCAAGTTATAAGTGCATTTTTCTGGGCTGTAGTCACTATTAAGCCATCAACAAGCCCATCCCTCCCCAGGCCTGATTCTATGATTGGACAGAAAAAAATAGACTGAACACAATACCACTAATACTCTAAGAGCAACATGAAAGAGCAAGATGACTCCAAGAGCAACATGAAAATTCATCATAGACTATAGCACAATTCCTGGTTTATGGTGTTTACTGAGATGTATGAGGAGGTCACAATTTAGTGCTTCTAGTATGAGAATGTCACTGTCACTGTCACTGTCATCCTGTTGCTCATCGATTTGTTCGAGCGGGCACCAGTAACATCTCTCATTGTGAGACTTATTTGTTACTGTTTTTGGCATATCCAATACGCCACGGGTAGCTTGCCAGGCTCTGCTGTGCGGGCGCGATAATCTCGGTAGCTTGCTGGGCTCTCCGAGAGGGGCGGAATCCAACATCGGTCGGCCAAACGCCCTACCGCTGTGCTGTTGCTCCAGCCCCTGAGAACATGTGTATCAGAAAAGTAACAGCTGAATCTGTCTGGTACTGAGAATAGAGATTTCATAGGTGCTTAATCAAGCTCCAGATCTTGAATAAAGAATATCTTTTTTTACCTATGCTGCCTCCGACTTTGAAGATAGTGAAGACATCACTTTATATTGTTTAGCTACTAGGCTCATGGTGTATCTGCCTGCTGGAAAGTTTTGTGAGAACAGGAATTTTATCTAGTTCATACTCGTGCCCAGGACCTAGAAGAAAGCTTGGGTGGTGCTCAATAAAATGAATGAATGAGAGATGGAGTGAATGCAATAAGGGCTTGCAGAACCAGTCAGTTTTTGAGGCAAAAATATTTGATTGGAACTTATAAAGTTTATTATAGCTTCAAAAAAATGAAGTCATACTTTTCCTTAGCATTTTTTTTGTGTGTTTTTTTGGGTCACACCTGGCCATGCACAGGGGTTACTCCTGGCTCTTCACTCAGGAATTACCCCTGGTGGTGCTCAGGGGACCATATGGGATGCTGGGATTCGAACCCAGGGCGGCCGCATGCAAGGCAAACGCCCTACCCACTGTGCTATCGCTCCAGCCCCCTCCTTAGCATTGTTGTTATGAAAGCAAACACTGCTTCAACCAAATGTCAAAGTTGATGTCACCAGTGAACAAGGCATCTCTTGGTGTGATGTGATGAGGGCAAGACACATCTCTGCAATTTCTTTTTCAGAGACCCATTACCCAGGAGTAGTCATGAAAAAATAAAAATCAGACAGATTCAGATTGAGGAGTATTCTACAACAAACCTAAGTGGTACTCAAAATGAAAACAAAGAAACTCACGAATCAGAAAAGGCTAGAGAAATACAACTACTTTCTCTTTTTAAATTTTTTTTTTACTTTTGGGGTCCTCTCTGGCAATGCTGAGAGCTTACTCCTGGGGCTGGAGCAATAGCACAGCGGGTAGGGCGTTTGCCTTGCACACGGCCGACCCGGGTTCGAATCCCAGCATCCCATATGGTCCCCTGAGCACCACCAGGGGTGATTCCTGAGTGCATGAGCCAGGAGTAACCCCTGTGCATTGCCGGGTGTGACCCAAAAAGAAAAAAAAATGCTGAGAGCTTACTCCTGACTCTACATACAGGATTAAAAACTGATAATAGGGCTGGAGCGATAGCACAGCGGGTAGGGCATTTGCCTTGCACGCGGCCGACCCGGGTTCGAATCCCAGCATCCCATATGGTCCCCTGAGCACTGCCAGGAGTGATTCCTGAGTGTAAAGCCAGGAGTGACCCCTGTGCATCGCCGGGTGTGACCCAAAAAGCAAAAAAATAAAAAATAAAAAATAAAAAAATATCTTTGAATAGACAGTACAAAATCTAAAAAAAAAAAAAAAACTGATAATACTCAAAGGACTTGAAGAGGTTGGCCATATGCAAGGTAAGTGCCCAACCCACTGTACTATCTCTCCAATCTAAAAAACACTACTATCAATGCACTGCACTATCTTTGAGTGAATCTTTGGATAGGAAAAAAGGAACACTAGGTCCAGGCACAGGGGTCACCCCCAGTGGTGCTCAGGGGAAGGGGGGTGCTCATGTAGTGCCAGAAATTTGAATCCAGGCTTCCTGCATGCAAAGTCTCTACTCAGTCCATTGAGCTCTTTCTCCAGCCCCAACATCGAAACAGCTTTTTAGCATTGGATAACTTTTTTTTTTTTTTTTTTTTTTTTTTTTTTGCTTTTTGGGTCACACCCGGTGATGCACAGGGGTTGCTCCTGGCTCTGCACTCAGGAATTACCCCTGGCGGTGCTCAGGGGACCATATGGAATGCTGGGAATCGAACCCGGGGGGTCGGCCGCGTACAAGGCAAACGCCCTACCCGCTGTGCTATTGCTCCAGCCCCAGCATTGGATAACTTTGATGTGTACTACTATGTTAAAATATAATGTGTACAATGAATCACTTTCATACATATATATTGTCATACCATTGTATTTGTAGTGATACTTATATACTTAAATCCAATATTATTGTATGTATTCATTATACTATAGATAAATATCTATGAATGATTTACCACTTGTAACAAACTCATAATCAATAATCCATCTTATTCTTAATCAGTAATAATGCATCTTATTCTTAATCAATTCTTAATCAACTCTTAATTAATAATCCATCTTATTCCTCTGGCAGCCATCGAGTACTGCTATTAGTAGGAGGCACCTGGATGCTACCACTTTACTCCCTGTTTGCAGATGTATGGATATATTTTGTTGTAAATTTTCCAAAGATTTGACCTCTTTTTTTTTGCTTTTTTTGGGGGGGCTCATACTTAGCGATGCTCAGGGGTTACCCCTGGCTCTACACTCAGGAGCTACTCCTGGCAGTGCCCGGGGGACCATATGGGATGCTGGAGATTGAACCCAGGTCGGCCGCATGCAAGGCAAATGCCCTACCCACTGTGCCGGCCCCTTGACCTCTTTAGATTCCACATACAAGTGATACCATTCATTAGTTATCTTTAACTTACCTTGACTCACATAACGTGTTTAATCAAAGTCCTTTCACCTTATCTCAAGTGGCAGGACATCCTCTTTTATAGAACTAAATATTCTGTTGTGTACATATATATATATACATATATATGTATATATATATACATATATATCCTGTCTTTTTTAAATCTGGCCTCACTTGATAGGCACTGGGTTGTTTTTATTTCTTGGTTATTGTGAATAATGCTGCAAGAAATATGGGAGTACTTATGTCTCATTATAAATCTCGGCTTTATTCCCTTTAGAGTGGATTTGATGCATTTTATGGTAGATCCAATAAACACACAAGCAGATTTAACCAACAATAAATAAATACAATTTTTTGAGGATTTTTGAAATACATTTCCAAAGTGACTAGACCAATTTACATTCTTACCAACAATCTATAAGGATCCCCTTCCACCACATCCTCATCAACTCTGTGACAACAGGGATCCAGAGCTGCATAGACTTGCTAGGGGGTAAGAAGTCTTGTCATTTCCATAATTGGTTTTTCTTGTAATGTCAGGTAGGGTAGTCTTGTCCTCTTTGAACCTTAAAACAGCTGTAAATAGCTAGGACCTAAATTTACTGAAACAGATCCACACCATTTGTTTGATGCCCCTGGCAAGTCCCTTGGGGCGGGGAGGTCCAGTCCCAGTGATTCCCATAAGGACCCTCTGTTTCTGTAGAGCACAGCCCTGCAGAGATGAGCTGAATCTCAACGCCACACCTCACTCCCATTTTCCAACCACATAACACTGCAGATTTTATGCCCCTTATTTTTGAAAAAAATTATTTTCAAAAAAAGTATTTTGGAAAAAAAAAAGCTTCGTGTGATGCTTTTTTCAAGGTGGTAAACCAATTTGGGAGGACTGAAGAAACAGAGTGCAATGATTATGCAGAAACAATGACTATGCAGGGTAGTACAGTCACTCTGTCTTTGTCAGATTTTACCTCTCTGCCCTTCAGTGTCCTTTACTAAATGAGCATGAGAACAACAATGCTATATCGTTGTCATAAAGACAATACGTATATGTATATGTGTATATATATATATACACATATCACTTTCACTGTCACTGTATCACTGTCATCCCATTGCTCATTGATTTGCTTGAGTGGGCACCAGTAACATCTCCATTGTGAGACATGTTATTGTTTTTGGCATATCAAATACTCAACGGGTAGCTTGCCAGGCTCTGCCATGAGGGCGGGATACTCTTGGTAGCTTGCAGGCCTCTCCAAGAGGGACGGAGGAATCAAACCTGGGTCGGCCACATGTAAGGCAAACGCCCTACCTGCTGTGCTAAGCATATATATATAAAGCAAGGCCTCTCTCCCCTTCCTCTGCCCAGCCTTAACTTGACTACAGGGGTATCACTTCACTTGCATCACTTGTAGTCCTGTTGATCTTCGATTTGCTCGAGCAGATGCCAGTAACGTCTCCATTTGTCCCTGTCGCGAGCTAGTGCAGCCCAATGATATCTGCTTGCTCCAGGAATAGGAAGAGCCTCAAATCGTTCATTCAGGGATTTGATGAAGAAATCTGAACATCTAGTTGGTGGGCGGCCACGGGGTCTTCTGACGTCCTGTGGAATCCAGTCGGTAACAGCTCTAGTCCAGCAGTCATCCCTGAATCACATTACATGACTGGCCCATCTGATTTTTGATGCCTTGGCTAATGAGACAGCATCCCTGATTTTTTACCATCGATGGAGGTCAGAACTCCAGATTCCTTCTCTCACTTGAGTGAGACATGATATTCCCAGCATAGCTCTTTCGATTCCTCTTTGGGATACCCTAATAGCATTCTCATCCTGTTTGCCTAGGGCCCAGGTCTCTGAGGCATATGTTAGTGCAGGAAGAACGGTGGAATCAAAAAGACTATAGGGGTGGGGCTGGAGCGATAGCACAGAGGGTAAGGCGTTTGCCTTGCACGCGGCCGACCCGGGTTCGATTCCCGGCATCCCATATGGTCCCCCAAGCACCGCCAGGAGTAATTCCTGAGTGCAAAGCCAGGAGTAACCCCTGAGCATCGCTGGGTGTGACCCAAAAAGAAAAAAAAAATAGACTATAGGGGTAAAAAAAAAAAATCAAAGTTCAATCCTCACCCATGAAGTTTCAAGCTCACGGAGACATTATGGCTAAGAGGACAAACCCAGAGCACCTTCCCATCCTACCTGAACTCCTAAGCACCGAGCAGTCTCTGTAGCATCTGAAACTGACAACAGTTTCACTGGACACCAAGCTTCAAGTTTAACATCTTTTTCCTTTCTTAGGACACTCCGTTAGGAGGGTGTTCCCATTCTTGCGGTATGGAAAGCCAGGCATGAAGGGCTTGGGGTCACATAGCTGTGGCGTGAGTGAACAGAGATTAAAACCAGATTGTTGGACCCCAAGCCCGAGCTTGGCAACTACAGTGTAATGCTCCCACCCCATGCTGTATTATCCTCCACCACCCAGCCCCCCTTAATAACAGGTTCCATTCCAAATATCACTGTGTCCTTGATGGAGAAATGGGTGCACAGGGGGTAATCCTGGAGCAGCGTTTGGTCACTGATGTCCTAAATTAAAAACTCCAAATACCCTTCACCTTCCCCTGTGGAACTATTCCCAACATTGTTATGCCAGCCCCCTCCCTGCAAGAACTACAGCTGTTTATAAGTAAAACATTAGGGAGTAAGATAATGAGACTTTGAAATTACCAACATTATTCAATCCCAAAGCTCAAATGGATGCATTCACAGCTTCCCATGCTCCCCAGCCTGATCAGTTCTTCAGTTTTCAGGGAAGGAATGTGGAGAGGTGTGAAGACGCTAAATTCTGTCCTTGCTGGCTGGGAAGGAGTTCAGCAGAGCCAGCTCCATGCTTTCTCAGCAGAGATGCAAATGCAAAGCCCAGAGAGACAAAGACTTGTCTACAGTCTTTAACGAGAAACTGGAGGTATTCAAAGCCTTGTCCTGCCCAGGATAGCATTTGGCAAAAAGGCTGTGCAGCAACAAAATACATTTTTATATTACAGCAGAGCAGGGAGGCTACTTGAGCCAGTTAGAGATGCCCAGAGGGTTTCAGCAAAGCTGAAAGACTGCATTCTAAATCTTAGGGTATCAAATCCATGACAAAAATCTTGTATTGTCTGCTCTGACTTTGGTTAAATTTGTTTGATTGGTTGGTTGGGGCCAGGGAGCAAACACAGGGCCATCTGCATGTGAAGTATGTGCTCCGAGTGACATTTCCAGTTCTGATTTTTGGGGAGTTTAGCAGGTCACACCAAGTGGCATCTGTGGTCTGCTCCTGGCTCTGCACTCAGGGGTCACTCCTGGTGGATTTTGGGGGACCATATATATATGTGGCACTGGGAAGTGAACCTGGATTGGCCACATGCAAGGTAAGCATCCTACCTGCTATACTAATTCTCTGATTTCTGTGTCTTAATTCTTTTTTTTTCTTTTTGGGTCACACCCAGCGATGCACAGGGGTTATTCCTGGCTTATACACTCAGGAATTAGTCCTGGTGGTGCTCAGGGGACCATATGGGATGCTGGGAATTGAACCTAGGTCGGCCGCGTGCAAGGCAAATGCCCTACCTGCTGTGCTACCGCTCCAGCGTCCTGTGTCTTAATTCTTAACTACGTGCTTTTTAGTATATTGTGCTATCTCCTAACTGCAGTTCTCGTCTCTGTAAAATGGGTATAAGAATGCTAATACCCCAGAGCTGCTAATTAAGAATGAAATGATGGTAATCAGGCTTTTTCTACCAGAGGAGTTAGAAACTGTTCACATAGAAACCTGCATGTGCATAGTCTTATTTAAAACAGTCAAAACTTGAAGAAATCAGTAGGTCCTTCAATAAGTGCATGGAGACCTAAACTGTGGCACAACTGAAAATTAAACTGTGATAAAACGAAATTCACTACGAAGCCATGAAAGAAAACATGGAGGGACCGAAAATACTTCTTTCCTACAAAGAAAATCAGGCTAACAAAAGCCACATTCGGGGCTGGAGTGATAGCACAGCAGGTAGGACGTTTGCCTTGCACACAGTTGACCCGGGTTCGATTCCCAGCTTCCCATATGGTCCCCTGAGCACCGCCAGGGGTAATTCCCAAGTGCAGAGCCAGGAGTGAAGAAGTTAGCCCTGTGCATCGCCGGGTGTGACCCAAAAAGAAAAAAAAAAGTCACGTTCTATATGATTTCAATTATATGGCTTTCTGGAAAAGGCAAAACTATTGATGGGCCAAAGTAATAGAATGGTTAATGGTAGGGCACTTGCCATGCAGTCGGCTGACCTGGTTTCAATCCCAGGTACCCCATATGGTTCTCTGAGCCCGCCAGCAATAATTGCTGAGCTCACAGACAGGATTAAGCCTTGAGCACCTCGAGGTGTGTCCTCCCAAAAAAGCAAAACTATGGAAACAGTGGCAATGTCACTCTTTGCTGGCAGGTGTGAATTTATAAACTGGTGGGATACATAGGACTTTTAGGACAATACTTTGGAAAATAACCTAATAAAGGATTATCCATTCTTCATCTAAACTCATAAGATACACAACTCCAAAAGTAAAACCTAAAATAGTCCAACTATGACCTTTTATGATGTGATTCTGATGTGCAGATGTAAGCTCATCCTTGGTAGTCAGTGCAGCATTTTGATGCATGCTACTTATGAGTGGGGAGTCTGTGCAGGTGTGGAGGTAGGAAACATGTGGAAATCTCTCTTGCTCCCTCCAAATAATGCGGTGAACCTTTTGCCTGTTCTTACAAAAAAAAAAAAAAAAAAAAAAACAGTAGAACCACAAGTGAGTCTAAGTGCCACTTTAGAGACACAAAACTTATGCTTGAGCTCTGTTGCAATACTTAGATCATTTATTCACAGAAGGTAATCTGCTAATTCAGGCACCAAATTCTATGGCCCAAATTCTTTCCAACTCCTTCAACTCAGCTTCAGCCAATTTCCTAAAAACAAGGTCTTAACATTGCTTTCTAGGACAAAGATCAGAGATCTCCTTTCTGATACTAAGGGAAAAAGCACTTTGGGGTGAGGGGAGGGGGAAGATTATGTTCGGAAGGTTTTGGTTCTTGGTGTGAGTGAGGGTCAAACCTAACCAAGCATCCGCTTTCCTATTTGAATATCTCCAACTGGCCTTAGAATTGCCAGGATTTGATGTCTGCCCCTCTGCTTCCGGTTGGATTCCGGGCAAATTATGTCGCTTCCTCCAGCTACAGGTCTCTCTACTGCAAAATGTAAATAAGAATGGCCCCCATCTGACTTGGTTGCAGTGAGGATGCATAATGAATGCATGTAAATACCAGGAGGAAAGTCAAAGGTTGGAATTCTCTCTGCGCCCCGCCATGGGTCCCCAGGGTGGCATTTATTCCCGCCTCTAGAGACAAAGATCCTGCTGTGAAAGAGAGTGGGCTAAATGGCCCTGCTGTTTCCTCCCCTTTCCTCCCTATCCTGGGCTGCACGGTGAGATCTCAGATAGAACAAGAAATACAAGTTCATTGCTCTAAGTAAATTAAAACATGCAAAAACCCTTATCCTCCCAGCGTCCATTCAGGCTCCTCCAATTGCAACACTCCACGTCTCAGCGCCCCCCCCCCCAGGGAGCCACCCTCGCTTCCCTCAGCAGATCTTTTTATTGCATTGCCAGGTGCAGTCACCATTTACAGTGCAGCAGGCCTCTCTTCTGATAAGGCAGGGGGAAAAAAAGCTACGGAGGTATAGTTCCACCATATGTCCTTCTACTTATCTGCAAATTCCATTATCAGCAATTTTATTGAGGTTTTTCGGGCCACTTTATTCTCTTATCCTCACCAAAAAATGTGCGCATTCAGTCTTTCCTGGGCTCCTTCAGGGAAAATATTCCAATAATAGTGTATCTATTTTTTTTAATTGGTGTATCAATTAAGGCACACTTCCCCGTGTTCGTGTAATTATTAGGTTTATCCCACTATTAATCAAAGAAATGCAGACTAAAGTCGAGCTTTTGCTTCTTTTTTTTTTTTTCTTTTAGACTGGTAATAAGCCTGCCGCTGACACTGTCATGTATATTTGAAACAGTGTAAATAACCACAGGTCTTCCCATCAATACACTAGCAGAAGAGATCAAGGGCCCTACAAATGCTTCTGACTTGGTCGGTCTATTTCTGATACTCAACCTGGAAAATAATCATAAATATAGGAAAAGCTTTATGTTCCAAGATGTTCACATCAGTGTTATATACCATATCAAAATAATAAAACAATTCAAATATTGTAAAAGAAAATGGTCAAATGAACTATTTTTATAATCACATAATAAAATATTTTATAGCCATTTCAATTATGCTTTCATTACTTCAAATGATGTTTTGTGATCCAGTATTAAATGCAAATAGGTAGACTGTTAATGTTCACATCTAGGATAATTGTCAATGTGTCTAAAAAATTTTTTCGTTAAAAGAAAGACAAGAAAATGGCTAGGGATATGGTACAGTGGTGAAGTGTTTGCCGTGTATGAATGATATCTGGGTTCAATCCCCAGAAAGTCAAAATTTTTTTAAAAAAGAACAAAAGGAAAGTGCCAGAGAGACAGTTCAATATGTTGGACTCAAACTTTGCATGCAGAAGGCTCAGTCTCCGTCCTTGGCACTTCCTAGCTGCTAAATACTACCAAGAATAGCCCTAAGCACCGATGGGTGTGATCCAAAAACAAAAATAGCAGAGGGAGAAAAAAATAATTATATTATATATATGTATGCATATATAAACTACTAATGACTCTGCTAGCATATCCATACACTGAGAAGAGTATCTAGATTAGACTGAAGGTTGGGGAATCTGAAGAGTCTCAAAGACTCTAGAAGATTAATGACAATTAATCAAAGAATACTCCCTGAGTCAGAGGAAACAGCAAATGCAAATGTCAGGAAAAACAATAAATAGAAATAACCAGGTTATTGACTATTAAGTGGGAACCTTACATCAGATAGTCCTCTCTTTAAGATTTGCATTCCTATCCAGAACCGGGAACTAAACTTTCCTTGCATATAATAAGGAAATAATTTCATTCCTTGAAATGAAAGCTTGCCAACAAAAGTCTCAACCTGGCATGAAATACGAAAGGGCGGTAATAATAACACTTATCTCCCAAGGTTGTTATGGACCAGAGAATTACTCCATTTAAGCACTTTAAACAGACCTGGCAAATGGTCAATCAGCAAACATGAAAAGGTACACAATATTATTAGCCATTAGGGAAATGCAAATCAAAACCACAATGACACATTGCTTTACACCCACTAATATGACTATGATTTTAAAAAGAGACTGATAACAACAAGTATTGTTGAAGATATGGGGAAATTAGATCTCTCATATGCCGCTGGTAGGAATATGAAGTAGTATAAGCAGTTTGGCGGTTCTTCAAAAGGTTAAATAGTTTCATTAGCATATGAAAACGTCAGTGTATGTTTATTTGGTTTTTATTTGTTTGGTGCATGTTTGTTTGTTTGGGGGTCACATCCAGAGATGTTCATCCTGGCTCTGCACTCTGGAATTACTCCTTGGAGGTGCTCAGGGGAACATATGGATTTCCTGGATAGAACCCAGGTCGGCCACATGCAAGTCAAGCACACTACCTACTGTACTACCCGCTTAACCCCATGTGAGTATGTTTATATATGCATAATGCATATGTGTATATGTAAGGCCATATATGAATGGCATCTATGTGTGTGTGTGTGTGTGTGTGTGTGTGTGTACATTTGTAAGAGAAACGAAGACACAAAAAAAAGTACACAGGAATATTTATAGCCCCATTATTCACAATATTAAAAAGAAGAAACAATGCAAATTTCCATCAATAAGTAAAGGGAGGAATAGTTAAATGTCTATACATTAAAATATTTATTCAGCAACAAAAAAATTTAGTATTTCTGCAGATTGCAGCATGGATGGACCTTGCAAACATTATGCTACATAAAGTCAAAGGATGCTACAAAAGGACCACAAATGTTATGAGTCCATTTACATAGAAGGGTTAACAGAAACAAATACAGAGAGGCTGAAAGTAGACTGATGGTTGCTTAAGAATGGAGTATTGAGAAGAAAAGGAAAGTAATCACCAATAGGCACAGGGTTTCTTTAGATAGAGCATGATGTCAATGTTCGAAAGTTGGTTGTGCATAGAATAGCACAGTCCTGTGAACACACTAGAAAGTAACATTCATTCTTGCAATTCAAACAGATGAATCGTATGGCATGTTACATTTGTTTTCCCAATGCCGGAAATAGAATCCAGGGCCTTATATGTTGAAAGCATGTGCGCTCTACCACTGAGCCACATCGCTAGACCAGTATGTGAATTGTATCTCAATGAAGTTATTGTCTGAAAATAAAAAGTGGGCTGGAAGAATGGTTCAGATATATCATGGGCACACGTGCTTACTATTAGCTAGTGCTGTTATTTCCCAATAAATATTTCCTAATTATTTCCTTTACAAGGACAACATTTTCCTTTATAATCAGAGCTATGAATAGACAAGAAATTTTCTAAATCAGGCATCATACACTGAAATGCCTACCAGGACAGGAAGAAACCAGAAATGGATTGTGACTAAATGGAGTGGGGTAAGCATTAGGGAGAGGTGAGGCCTACCGCTAATGGAAAAACTAGCCAACTTTCCAAAGCGCCAATTGTTCCTGGGCCCCCATCTACTTGGGAGTGTGGGCTCAGGATTGCTAAAGTTGATTTTTCAAGGGAAACTGAAAATTCAGGTTTCTGTGTGAAGGCTATCGACTTTTAGGTGTTGGCAGCTAAGATACTATAAATGCCGAGAAGGTCAAAACTTGCATCCAAACAGCGGGTCGGGCGTTTGCCTTGCACGCGGCCGACCCGGGTTCGATTCCCAGCATCCCATATGGTCCCCTGAGCACCGCCAAGGGTAACTCCTGAGTGGAGAGCCAGGAGTAACCCCTGTGCATTGCCAGGTGTGACCCAAAAACAAAAAAAAACAAAAAAAAAAAAAAAAAAAACTTGCATCCAAGCCAAGATAGCAGCAGGCAAGATTCAGTCCTCGAGACATTTATTGCTTCTGCTCTAAGTGCTTTGTCATGATGCCCCAAATGGTCCAGAGCTTCCCACCTCTACCGCACCCTCTTCCCTAAGCCCTAAACTCAGGTTTATCCTCACCAGACTTGATCCCAGCTACAAAGACAGGCAGAAGAATGCAGACATAAATAAAGAGTCCCCAAACATTCTCATAGCTGTCAGAGTAAAGGTAGGTAGGTATGGAGAGGGCTTTGGGGCACACAGGTTTCCATTCCTAATCTAATTAGAGAACCCTAGAACAGAATCTTTGTTCAAGGCCCAAATTTAATTTACAATTTCATATCTCTAGTGAAGCCAGTTTTTATTAATTTCCCGCACAACAATCAGATATACTGGCCAGAACTTCAATATGTTCTTATTTAGTATTGTATCCTCCAATGCATTGAAATTAATTATTTGAGTTTAATGGCAAATTCTGCAGTCAGCCTCCAAGCTGGGGGACTAGGTGCCTCTCCCTGTGCCTCTGCTGCCCCTCAGTCAGCTTACAAGGTGTCAATATAATTATTTAAGGAGTTGAAAGGTAAAGGGCAAGGAATGGGGAGGGAATTGAGCCTGCAATTATGCACGAATGTTTCAGCAGGGAGGCAGATGGTGTACCTTGCATAAATTATTATTTATCCGTGGAATTCCCCGCTGCCTATTTCCAAATCAGCCCTTTTGAAAAATTCTTTGTTGTGCCTGTGAAGTTCCCTGGCCGGATTCCAGTGTCTGCTCCCTCCTTCAGCCCACTCCCTGCAGAAATGCAGCAAAGGTGTGTAAGCTGGCCCACAGGCAGCAGGCCAGGGAAAGCACTGATGCTCCAAATACTTTGGACCAGGGCACAGACAGGAGTCCACTTTATTTTGCAAATTGCAGGCTGGGTGCCGTGACAGTCTGGGTAGACAGGCAGAAATCAATGAACAGTGACCCACAGCCTATTGACATCCACCAAGATCCAGCTACGACTCAGAGCTTGGAATGTACTGCGCATGCTCTCCAAGACGCTGCACACACAAAATCCTTGGGTAGGCAATAGCATTCCAATCTGGAAAAAAAAATATATATATATATATATATGTATATGTATATGTATATGTATATATATATGTGTGTATATATATATATATATTAAAAGCCAGGAGCTGAAAGATAACAAATACTGCTAACTCCAAGAATGACAAAAGAGCTCTCATTCTTAATGCTATGCATTTTTTTTTATTTTTGGGTCACACCTAACAATGAACAGGGGTTACTCCTGGCTCTCCACTCAGGAATCACCCCTGGTGGTGCTCAGGGGACCATATGGGATGCTGGGAATTGAACCCGGGTTGGCTGTGTGCAAGGCAAATGCCCTACTCGTTGTGCTATTGCTCCAGCCCCCGAGGGTATGCATTCTTGCTTCACCTTCAAGAAAACTCTGAATGGCGATTTTTGGGTATTGTCATTTTCTCTATAGATGGGGAAATCTAGGTTTGGCTCAGTGGAATCATTTCTGCAGGATTAAGAAGCTAGGATTAAGAGAGATTCGTAAAACTCTCAAGGTTTGTAAGATAACCAAGCTATTTTTTCTCTCTCCTATATTTCTCCCACCCACTGCCTCTCCCTCTGTCTTCATCCTTTCATAGAAACCAAAGCCTATTTTAGAATCTCAAGCATCACTAACCCACCATACAAAATCTTCTAGCAGAAAGAGAGAGTAATTACTTTACTAAGCTGTTTGGAAGGCAAGAAATCATTCATTTACTTGTATCCATCATCTTAACACTATTTCTCACCCCTTGTATAATCCGCCAGTTAAAGAGAAGCAACAAGAGGTAAATTCCTACATGTCTCCACATTTCCCATCAGAAACTTGCAGCAGCAAAGAAATAACAAGCACCAGGCATGGCAGTTTACTTAGGTGTGGTAAAAACTTTTCAACCCAGGCTGCCACTCATATAGACAAGTCCTTACAAATGCCTCAGTTTTCCCCATCTGTAAAAATGACTTTTCTTGTTGTTGTTGCTGTTACTTTGGGGCCATACCCACAGCAGTGTTTAGTAATTACTCTCCTGGCAAGCTTAGAGGAGTCAGGAATTGAACCCAGGTCTGAGGCACACAAGGCAAGATTCCTACCCACAGTACTATCTTCAAGGTCCCTGTAAAAAGGATTTGTAATTGATACTTCACAGGATTTTTATGGAGATGTCATGAGACAATTCAGTGACTTTCTAATATTCCTAACTCATAGAGATGCATTTTTATCTGGTACAAAATTCACATAGAGAGTGAAAATTAGAGAAAAACCATACTGATTAACTTGAAACCTTAATGACTTTGACCTTGGCTACGCTAGTTCATCTTTGTGAAAATGCTGAGACTATTGAATTGATATCCAGCATTGGGGCATCCCTTTGCCTGGCCCACATCCCATACCCTTCTCCCCCATGTCCCTTTCTTTTATTCTCATAAGAATTTCCTATGGGGACTGGAGCAATAGCACATCGGGTAGGACGTTTGCCTTGCATGCAACTGACCCAGGTTCGATACCAGCATCCCACATGGTCCAGTGAGCATCGCCAGGAGTGATTCCTGAGTGCAGAGTCAGGAGTAACCCCTGAGCATCGCCGGGTGTGACCCAAAAAGCACACACACAAAAAAATTTCCTATGAAGAGATGAGCTCATGAAATTTGCTTATAAGTGGATAGACATGGAGAGTATCATGCTAAGTGAAATGAGTCAGAAAGAGAGGGACAGATATAGAAGGACTGCACTCATTTGTGGAGTATAAAATAATGTAACATGAGACTAACACCCAAGGACAGTAGACACCAGGGCCAGGAAAATTGCTTCATGGTTGAAAGCCTGCTTCATGAGTGGCGGGGAGAAGGCAGCTGGAAAAGAGAAAGGATCACTAAGAAAATGATGGTTGGAGAAATAGTTCGGGATGGAAGATGTGTGCTGACAGTAGATAAAGGACCAAACATGATAACCTCTCAGTAGCTGTATTGCAAACCATAATGCCCAAAAGTAGAGAGAGAGTATGGGGGAAATTGCCTGCCATGGAGGCAGGGGGTGGGAAATAGGGGTATACTAGGGATATTGGTGGTAGGGAATGTGCACTGGTGGAGGGATGGGTATTTGATCATTGTGTGATTGTAACTCAAACAGGAAAGCTTGTAACTATCTCACAGTGATTCAGTAAAATATAAAAAAGAATCAAAAATTTTTTTAAAAGAATTTCCTATGAATGATATGAAAAACATGTGGGGGAATGGGACCTGCAGCAGGAACTTCTTTGAACTGTTGTGAAGTTTCTTTCATTTCATTTGATTGCACTTGGCTATTTGTCACTGAGTTTTACTCACTTATCGGGGATTATTCCCATCTTCATTGTCTGTGTGTTTGAATCCTCAAAGCACGGATGGAAATGAAACAAAAGATTCTCAAAGCAACCATCTTTTAATCAAAACTGAGCTAGGCTGGGCTAGGATTGAACTTCAAAACTTTCTTCTGAATGCTGTTCATTCAGTAAGCATTTACTGAGGGCCTGCCGTGCCCCCTTAGGGACCCTGCCCCCTGCAGGTGGCATCCACAGAGTTGAAGAACATGAGAGGTTTGCTCAGAAGAAGCAAATGGGAATAAGAAAGAATTGGTTCTGACTTCAGAAAGTTATGGTCAACCAGTCAGACATGTAAATCCACAAAGGCAGTAAACTACTAGACTACCTGTCACAAAAGAATGAGGTGATGGTTAAAATGCTAATGACAACAAAAGTGTTGTCAGAAGCTCCATTAAAGGAACCCACCTGAGATCTAAAAACAGAGATCTCAGCTCAAAAACTTCTTTACATCTCTCCAAAGAGAGATTTTTTTTCTTCTCCATGAAAAAAAAATGTTTAATTAGATACCAATATAAAAATGCAGATTTCCACCTTTCCTGAAAAACTGAATGTGCTATCCCTAATGAACTGGCAGGGAAGGGCAACAAATGAGAAGATTGAGTACTTGATACAGACTAATGTTTTCCACTTGGCCAAGGTCCCCACCACTCCCTAATGCCTTCCTGATTTACATTCCCTGTTTGGGTCCCTTGTAAGCATCTGCATTTGCAGTGTTTGACCTAAGATGTTCTAGGAGAAAATGTGGGTTCAACACCAGAAAGGGTTTTTATAAGACAGGGGCGGGGCGGGGGGGCGGGGGGGTCTCTTCTTTGAAGAAAAAATGTTCCAGTGTCCAGGTTAACCTACCAGGACAAGAAAAAAGGTCTGCATATTCCAGCTGAAAGGATGGCCTTCCCGGTGTTCTTAGGTCGTCCAGCAAAACACTCTGGTGGTCAGATACACATACCACCTGAGAGATCCATGAATTCAGTTGAAGGAGGGAACTGCCAATGCAATGCCTTGGATAACACAGTGATGAGGGGGGAGCTTGCCTGCCACCGTGGATGGGTAGATAGGAGAAAGGGAGAAGGAGGAGAGCAATACACAAGAAGCCAAACACTGAGTACAGGAGGCAGAGCCTCATTCTCAACCACTGGAAGCTACTTAAAAATTCTGAAAGCCACTGAAAGCTGCTTCTGGAATGAAGTCTGTATCAAAAGAGAGAGAAGGAAAAAGACAGTTCTCCAGTGAAAAATGTCCAAGGTGAGTTGCTCTCAGAAACACAGAGGTCTGGGTTTGGGATCTCTGCAAGTCAGAAGGATCAGGTCTGGATGTATACACCAGCTGCCTGGCCGCAAGAATAGGAGGTTGCAAGGAGCAAAGAAAGGTCACAAGGGACAAAGATTTCCCCCCAAGTGAGGCTCTTTCCAAGCCCCCTGTATGTCCGAGTGAGCGAGGGCCCATCCTGGGGACAGATGCCGCCCAAAAGGACCATAGTTGAGACTGGCCAAGAGAGCGAAAGTGTGGAAACTCTTGAGATCTGCTTGAGTTTGGCACTTAGGAAACAATAAACCAAGCCTTTGAAGCAGTGAAACAATGGAACCATTTGTCTGCTCCAACAGCTACAAAGTAAGGCAGGATCCTCTGAGGACTCAAGAGAACAGGAGACGGCCAAGCTGGAGACGAGATGGATGGACAGGCTCCAGCTTCAGACCGTCAGCCAGGGTTTGAGGTCAGAGGTGAACATACACACACACACACACACACACACACACACACATATAGACGCATACTCAGTGACTCACAGAAAACACAGACTCTTGGATTTTATATGAAAAAAAACATGGATGCATTTCTTTTTCCCTCTCAGCTGCTTTAACTCATGTTTGCAGCAAGAGGTAGTGGTGGGGGGGAGCCCAGATTTGAAAAACACAGCTTGTATTTTTTTTTTAATGCACAAAGGCTTTTCTCTGGCCTTTTTTGTTCTCGTCTCTCAGGTGAATGAAGCTGACTGTTATTTCTTCTGTGTTTGAAGAGCTGCTTTGCTGTCTTCCTCTCCTTGGGACACAGGGCTAGTCTTACAATGCTCTAAAACGCCCTTTTTTTTAACCATCACCTTGCTAGCTTGGTTTTTAATCCGCCAGTCCTTTCAATATGATCTTTCTGTGATCATATTTTATTCTCTTCCCTCACTGACTGACACTCTCACAGGTCTCAGAGGAAGTAAGGGAAGCTTGGACTAAGGGCCCGTCATTCAGGGCTGGGGGTTTCTGTCAGATCCACAAGCAGCCACTAGCTTGGTGACCTTCCGGGCACCTTAGTTAGTACCTTTCCTTATTAGCTACCGTTCTTACCTGTGGCTAGATCAACTCTGTTGGGAACCATTCTGAGGAGTGAGGGAAAATGTCTTCAAAGAAGTGAGCAGGGGAAAGAAGAGGTAGATTCCTTTTTCCTAAACGCAAAATTGCTGTTATGAAAATGAGGTTGTGAGAATTGATGATTCTTTTTTGAACCTTTTAAGAGGAACTGGAGTTCCCTTTGGTGAGGCAATCTTGAGGGACAGTTGCCTGTGGTGTTGGTGATAACAAAGATGTCCTGAGGGAAGCTCCTATTCTTAGAATTCCTGCACCTCTCCCCTCCCCCAACATAGAAGGGGAGGGGGATTAAAAAGCACAGAGAACTATGGTCTCTTCAACTCTAAATCAAATGTTCACTCAACAGATGTGTTACCCAGACTTCCAAAACGAAGTTCACTGTATCACCATATCACTGTCATCCCTCTGTTCCTCAATTTACTCGAGTAAGTGCCAGTAACGTCTCCTTCCTCCCATCCCTGAGATTTTAGCAGCCTCTTTTCAGGGCCAGGGGAATGAGACCTGTTATTGTTACTGTATTTGGCACATCGAATACGCCACGGGGAGCTTGCCAGGCTCTTCCAAAAAGGAAGTTATTCTTTTAAATAGTGCCCAGCAAGGGCCAGAGAGATGGCTCTAGGGCTGCAGTGCATGAGTTGCATGTAGGAATTCCAGGTTCAATCTCTGGCACTGTTGGGTCCCCTGAATCCTGCAAGTAGCAGCACACTCTCCATCCCTACACCAGCACAGAGCCTGGATTGGCCCCAAAATAATAAAACAAAAACTAAATCCTTAAAGAGTTAGGGCTGAAGCAATAGCACAGCGGGTAGGGCGGTTTGCCTTGCACGTGGCCAACCTGGGTTCGACTCCCAGCATCCCATATGGTCCCCCAAGCACCGCCAGGAGTGATACCTGAGTGCAGAGCCAGGGGTAACCCCTGAGCATCACTGGGTGTGGCCCAAAAGGCCAAAAAAAAAAAAAGAGGCCTTCAGGGATTCCCTTCAGCAGCTATCAGTGGGAAATCTGGATCTTTTAACTCCCTTAGACCCTGGTTTTCCTTTTTTTCTAGCTTACAATTTTCCTTCTGCAATGAGCTAACATTGTTTTGGTCATCTCAAACAGAATGGTTGATTTCTGTCTAGCATTTGTCAAGTTGACAAATGTCTTGTCTACTTTAGGTCAAATGTTTCTTTAAAATGACTAAAAGAAAACCAGTGAAGTCCCTTCACCTTACTGGGATGGAATCATTGTTTCCTGATTATTCCATCAGGAAATAATGTAAAATGGGATGATCCCCAACTTACTTGGGAGGTGGGGAGTGTAGGGGGTGAAAAACAAGCCCGGTTAAGGTGTTAACTTGAATGTAACACGCCAGGTGATAGAAACAGCCTGGGAGGCTAAGGGGTTGATGCCTGAGGGGACAAGTAATAGACCTGCCTGAGTTCACAAGTCCCACACCTCGCCTCACTCGCCTGAAGCAGTAAGTCAGATCTTCCCATTTTCAGCAACTTTCAAAAACTACTACAGCAGGTCAACTGAGACACACAGTTAGAGGTTGGTCTTTGAGCAGATGATGGGGTTGTACCACCATGGAGCATTTGAGCATCTAATCAACCAAGGAGAAAGATTCCAGGAACCTCATCCAGGAAGGTTCTTCCCCGCCCCCTCCCCACTTCCCCTTGACAAATTCCCTAAGGGGACAAGGGGACATCCAGGTGATCAGACACGGTCAAACAACTTCTCATTAAAAAAAAAAAAAAACCTACTTGAAATCCACCAGGAAGCATGCTGTGTAAATTTCCTGCCCTTTGCTGCCTAGTCCTTTTGGTATGAAAACGACTTATTAAAATGGTACCTCACACTTTTTTTCAATGGCCTCGCAGATGTTCCCTCCCCCACCCATTACTATCAAAGCATAGAGTTATTGTTCACCATTCTGATCTTTTCCTTCGAAATGATAAGCAAAACCAACTACTCCTCTCGGTTGCTCAGTATTGCTTTCAAACTCAGTGGTGAGATGGTAATACGGAGTCGAGCTTGTTTTGCTACTTTGAAATTTGTCAGAAATGTGTATGTCTCTGTGTGTGTGTGTTCTTTTATTTTACGTATTCCCAGAAATAGCATCCGTTCTCCCGAAGATGATGCTATTCATTGTTAATAAACAGTGATCAGTTCGTTTTCACCACCGTTTACGCGACTAAAGGCGCCGTCTCGGAACCACTTCTCCCTCCAGGGATTCCTCTCTCGCCTCTTTCTGCAGCCCGTCAGAAGGAATCCAGAAGAGGTGGCTGGAAACTCGTTTTCAGGAACACCCGTGGCCGCGGATGGCCCTGCCCCCGCCCCTCCCCCACTGCTCGCCGCGCGCGTCCCCGCGGCCAGTAGAGGGCACACTTACTTTACTTTCGCAGCCGAGCTCCCCGGCCGCTCGGGAAGGGGGCGGGAGGAGACGTTTTGCTGCAAAACCACGGATTGGTCGCTCCCCTCTTTGCTGCAAAGGCCTTGGGGCTGGAGTAATTTGCAGTCCTTCAAGCTGAATTGTGCTGTGCGGAGGACTTGGAAGTTACTACTCATTTAACAATTGAACGCTGAGCTGCGAACTCAACGGGTAATAATTTATCTTAAACACCAGCACTCCTTCCACGCGCCCCTCGCCCCGAATATATTTTCTTTTCGTGTTTTATTTTTTTTTTGAAATAGGGGGGCGGGGCGTGCAGTTAAAAAAAAGTTTGCTTTAAATATCTTTGGGCGGGGGAGCAGGGATGGGGTTATTGCCTTTGTGTTTAATGCCCTCGTATAACAAAAGAGCTAATCCCAAGGGCCAAGTTAAATATATATTCATTCAGAAGGCTACCAAATCATGTGTCGTGTAGGATATTCTGGGTCGACATTCATGAAATGTATGCAGCAGTGCGCAGATTATATACATTATGGACTTTCACTATGGCGTGGGGGGAGGGGGGAATAGTCGGCGACCTAGGTAAGAACGCCTGAAATTCGGACAATTTTTAATTGGCTCGAGGTCCCAAAGGGAGTGGGGAGGGCAAGGAAGTGGTATAAGGCTCCTTGCCATTGAACAGACCCATCCATTTGTAACACAACCCAGATTCTAATAATAAAGGGAAGAGGAGAGCAGAAAGGAAGTAACGACGTCCGGTCCGTCCGAGGAGGAAAGAGTTAACGGTTTCCTTCACTTAGTGTCTCCTCACACACCCCGGGCGGACTCTCCACTTCCCCTCTTCATGGGAGTTCGGTCTCGACCCCTCCCCAATATTCTCCTGTCTAGCGCCTTTGATTTCCCCCAAAACCTGTGAGTCCCAGAGCGGTGCAAATCGGAGCCACGGGGTGCAAAAGGGATTTGTCTCTCCGAGAGACCTGGCTTCTCCAGGAACTGGGAAACTCGGAAAGAGGCGCCGAGGACAGCAGGAGGGCGAACCCCGGCGGAGAGCGAGTGGAGAGCCCCCACCGCCCCCATCCTCAACCACGGACCTCCCCAATACTCCAACCAGCTCGGAAACGCGCAGAAAAAAAATCACAGCGGGATTAGCACGTCGTGGCGGGAGGGGGTGGCGGGGGGGGGGCGCAGAGGGGATGGGGAGACCCAGCTTCCGTGGAGATCGGAGCGGGCGGGGGCTGGAGGGTTCTGCTGTTTGGGCAGCAAATTGGGGGAATTCATTCTGGGCGGTAGGTCCTCGATGGAGATAGCTGTACATACATAATGCATAAAGCATCACACTCCCCAATAAATACACTAGGTGTTTTATTCATAACGCGTCTCCAAGTATATACGTGGCAATGTGTTGCAGTTATTTTTTTAAGCATTCTAAGAATCATTTCCCTCCCTAGACCGCTTATCATGTATCCCCATCTACACTAACATCCTCCCCCCTACACACACACGCACACGCACGCGCACACACACACACACACACACACACACACACACACACACACACGCTTTGCGCGCGCCCATAAATACCCTTCCTTTGCTCCTTGTCTTCCGAGACTTATTTTTCCAACACTGCCCTTTCCCCAGCCTTAGGGAGGCGCCCGCCCGCCCGCCTGGGACGTGCGTGGCGTGGCGGTGGGTACGCAGTGTATTCCCAGAGTTGAGGGTTCAGCTGTTCCGCCAGCGATGATTTAAGCTGGCAGAAAGAAGTATGCGGCTTGTCAAACAGAGCACTGCGCCAGTGGAGCAAAAGAAAGCGGGGGGGGGGAAGGAGGGGGGGTAGCGAGGTTTGAGCGCGAGCGAAATAAAATGGTAGCGCATGCAGTTAATTCAGCTGCGCGCTCAGTGTTTACATCGGGCAACTCGGCGCACTGGATGCCAGGCTGCTGCGAGTCTCCTCCCCGCCGGCCCTCCCTCGGCACCAGCGGCCCCCTCCCACCTCCTCCTCCTCCTCCTCCCGGGGAGAAGAAAAAAGATCCTCTTAGGAGAAATCCCCGCCCACCCGCCTTTTATAGGCGAGGGTCGGCTCGTTCGAGGACCCCCGAGCTGCGCACCTCTAGGCGGTTCCTTCCTCCGCCGCTCGGCCCCCGGCGGCCGCTCTGTACTCTCCAGTCTTGGGGGAAAAGGGCTGGGCTTCTCTGAGGTTGGCGGGAAAAACAAGGGGGAGGGATCTTCGGCTACTCCAGCCCAGTATAAAAGACGATTTTTTCTGGGCTTTCTTCGACTCGCTGTAGTAATTCCAGCGAGAGAGGCCGGGCGAGCGAGCGAGCGAGCGGGGCGGGCCTGCCAGGGTGGAAGAGCGAAGCTTGCGGAGCCCAGCGGAGACGCGCGGCGGGCGCGCAGGGACAGGGGAGCGCAGTGCAAGGGGAGACCTCGTCCCCGGCCCTGCCGCCGCCTCTCCCCAGCCCACCCTCCTCGCGACCCCCCGCCGCATCCCAGAAACTTTGCCCATTTGCAGCGGACCGGCACTTTTGCCCTGGAACTTACAAAACCCGAGCGAGAACAAGAGCACGGCG
This sequence comes from Sorex araneus, assembly GCF_027595985.1. Classification (NCBI taxonomy): domain Eukaryota; kingdom Metazoa; phylum Chordata; class Mammalia; order Eulipotyphla; family Soricidae; genus Sorex; species Sorex araneus. The sequence goes on along the minus strand of NC_073303.1, from coordinate 100,728,525 downwards.
CAGCCGCCTTTCCCATTCGAAGAGGCTCTTCTGCCCATTTAAGAAGACACTTTCCCCGCCGGCTGCCCGCTCCTCTGAAAGGCGCTTCTTCTCCGCTTTTTTGGGGGGAGGGGGAATCGTTGGATTTCCTCCGAATAGTGGACAAGACGGTAAGCACCCAGATCATTTTCTTTTTTTTATTTTTATTTTTTTAATTTATTTTCTCTGCCGTTTCATGCCGCGCGGAGTTGAATGCCCAAATCGGGGTGTCTTTTTCTCTCATTCTTGCTACTGACACTTTGCTCGGAGTAGTTGTGGTGGGTCGGGGTAGGGTGGGGACCAACCAGAACTGGATCGGGGTAGACTTGTCAAGATGAGATTCGAGAGATGGCTGAAGAGGAGGGGGGGAAAAAAACGGAGAGCGTTTTTGAAACTATTTAGAGTTTTTTGAGAGGGTCTATATATATATTGATACTGCTCCTGGTCAGTTGGGAGATTCCTGCTTTATTGGATTCATTGCTGCCCCCCACCCCCGCTTGGGGTGTTGGGATGGAGGGCTCTGTGCTTTTGGAGTAGGCAGGAATCTTTGCATCTTGGGCTCGCTGGAGTAAGAATTCCATATTGCGAATGCGAGCGCCTTCTCAGCGATAGTAAGGCGGGTGTGAGCCAGAGCTCGGGGCCGCTGACTTTTCCTTGTCTCAGAAAGGACATTTAAATTTCGGCTTACAGAATTTCTGACAGCCGCAGACAGACGCTGCCGCGCGTGTACCGCCCGCGGATCTCCAAGGCGTTTGCCATTCGCCCGCCTGCTCCTTTTTTAGAAGTTGGCATTTTGGACTTTTAGAAAGAATAATCAGATGAGAGATATGGGTCTGCAAAAAAAAAAAAAAAAAAAGCTAGGTCTTGGTGTTGAGGAGGCTCGGAAAGGGGGAGAAAGCCTGAGCCGGGATGAGTCCGGTTCTGGAATAACTTGACTTGGGGGGTGCGGGAGGGCGAACGAGAGCGCATCTCCGCACCCCGCCTTGGCGCCCCCGCCGGCTCTTGGGTCCCGGCACGGGTGACCCCGAACCCCGGAGATGCCGGGAGGGGGGCACTGGCACCGCGAGGAGCCGGGCCTTTCCAGAACAGCTGCTAGCCTCGGCGGAGGAGCCAAAGACGCCCGGCTCAGGGTGCGGAATCCCATTAGGGTCCCTGTGGTGCAGTTGCGCGCCGTCATGGGTCTTGCAAGGAAGCGCCCCTGTTTTTCTTACCGCCCCTCTTTCATTTATTTGGGGAGGGGGGGGTGTTCAGACCGGAGGCTGGCCACGGCAGCGAGCAAGAGAAAAAGGAAAGCCGGCAGAGGCAGGAAGGGGGGCGCGCTGGGGGTGGGGACGGAGGAGGCGGAGAAGGGGAGGTGGAGAGGGGCGGCGGCGCCCGCGGGGAAGTGAGCGGGCGAGGGCGCGAGTGGGAAGGGGAGCGGCGCCGGGGGGCCCCGCGCGGGAGGGGGACTCGCGCGGCCGCTCCCGCCGCGGTGCCGCTCGCCTTCTCCAGGTGGCGCAAAACTTTGCGCTTGGGCACAGGCAGCTCCTTATTCCCGGGCCGCCGCGGCCACGGGAGGCCAGCGCGGACTCCGGGTGGACGCTGGCGGGGCCGCGCGCTTCCCGGCTCCCGGGCCCCCGCAGAGGGACCCCCCGAGGCCCCCAGCGGCACTCCCCAGCCGACTCACCAAGTGTGTGGCAGAGATGGTGAAAGTGTGTGCGTGTGACTCTGTGTGTGTGTGTGTGCGCGCGCGTATGTGTGTGTGTGTGTGTGTGTGTACGTACACACCCCTTCCCCCTCGGGGGTCCCCGCGCGCGCACGCACCGAGAACCCCCCCTCCCCCGCACCCTCACTCAACGCTGCCCCGCTTTGTGTTGCCCCCTCTGCAGGCTGCCACGATGCCTCTCAACGTAAGCTTTGCGAACAGAAACTATGACCTCGACTACGACTCGGTGCAGCCTTATTTCTACTGCGACGAGGAGGAGAACTTCTACCAGCAGCAGCAGCAGAGCGAGCTGCAGCCGCCCGCGCCCAGCGAGGATATCTGGAAGAAATTCGAGCTGCTGCCCACCCCGCCCCTGTCCCCCAGCCGCCGCTCGGGGCTCTGCTCGCCCTCCTACTTCGCGGTCGCCTCCTTCTCCCCGCGGGGGGACGACGACGGCGGCGGCGGCAGCTTCTCCACCGCCGACCAGCTGGAGATGGTGACCGAGCTGTTGGGAGGGGACATGGTGAACCAGAGCTTCATCTGCGACCCCGACGACGAGACGTTCATCAAGAACATCATCATCCAGGACTGTATGTGGAGCGGCTTCTCGGCCGCCGCCAAGCTGGTCTCCGAGAAGCTGGCGTCCTACCAGGCGGCGCGCAAAGACAGCGGCAGCCCCAGCCCCGCCCGCGCCCACGGCGGCTGCTCCACCTCCAGCCTGTACCTGCAGGACATGAGCGCCGCCGCCTCCGAGTGCATCGACCCCTCCGTGGTCTTCCCCTACCCGCTCAACGACAACAACTCGCCCAAGTCCTGCTCCTCGCCCGACTCCAGCGCCTTCTCCCCGTGCTCGGACTCTCTGCTGTCCTCTGCCGAGTCGTCCCCTCAGGCCAGCCCGCAGCCCCTGGTGCTCCATGAGGACACCCCACCCACCACCAGCAGCGACTCGGGTAAGCCGCGGGGGGGCCCCACGCGGAGCTACAGGTCGGGGATGGGAAACTTTCCGGGTCTCTCTTTGGCCTGATCGTGGTGGTTCGTTCAGCAGGCCACTTCTGCGCTCACGCCTGTTCTCCCAGCGCACCCCCCACACACACTGTCCCCCCCACCCCGCCACCCCGCACTCTTTTGGGGAAAGAAATGGCAGCTCTGGCAGAATCTGGGTGCTCAGTCCAAACTACAGTGGTCCCTCCCGCCTTTGCCCCCCTCAAGACCGCCCTAGTAGCCAGCCCCTCCTTTGTGGCCCCTTAGGAATTTCCTTTGGGTTTTTTTCTTTTGGGGAGGGGGGAGTTGTTTGGTTTTTAATCATCTTGGCTTATCCTGCAACTCTATCCATCCCCTACCTGTCCTGAGCCTTTAAATTGCCCCAGGACAGGGGTAAAGGGGAGGGTAGTGTGAATAAGGATTGACCTCCTCTGAAGTTGAATGGATTGCCTCCACCCTCTCCTAACTTCTGGGAAGTTGGAATTTGATGGCCTAACCTGGGAACTGAAATGGAAAAGGAGCCGTGGACGGAGCCATAGCACTTCCGGCCTGGGTGCCGGGACATAGTGAAAGTGCCCTAAGAGAGCACTTTTAGGGCACTTTGCCCAACCAAAACCTAAAAGCAAGTTCTTGTTATAATTGGGAGTGGTTTTTTTTTCCCCTTCTCAGCTCCACCCCACCCCCAGGGCTTTTGGCAAAGCTGCAAGTTTTGTGTGGTTGTCATTTTTTTTTTCAACTGTCAGTAAAATAGGGAGTTGCTAAATTCAAACTCCAGAAATTTGCAGCTGGCATTTGCCATACCTGAAGGGATCTTAGGTAAAGTCCCTTAGAAATAAATAGGAGGTGCTGGGAATGTATTTGGGTGTGTCCAAAAGCCTCATTATGTCTTAGGTAAGAATTGGCATCGATGTCCTATCCTGGTAAAATGTAATTTTCTTGTCTGTCTCATAAATCCAGCTGTCATTCTCTCTTTCTGAGACTCAGCCTCCCATGGGGCGGAGAGCAGGGGTGACTGGCTAGTTCTCTTGGCGGGGGGGGGGGGGGGGGCCACCACGTAAGAGTTTATGTTTGCATAGTATCGTAGTGTCCATCTTCTTTCTTTGGAAGCTAACCCTGGTGATTTTTATTTCCTTAAAGAGGAAGAACAAGAAGATGAGGAAGAAATCGATGTTGTTTCCGTGGAAAAGAGACAGCCCCCCAGAAGGTCAGAATCGGGGTCCCCATCTGCAGGCAGCCACAGCAAACCTCCTCACAGCCCGCTCGTCCTTAAGAGGTGCCATGTGTCCACCCATCAGCACAATTACGCTGCGCCCCCCTCCACCAGGAAGGACTTCCCGGCCGCCAAGAGGGCCAAGTTGGACAGTGGCAGAGTTCTGAAACAGATCAGCAACAACCGCAAATGCACCAGCCCACGGTCCTCAGACACAGAGGAGAATGACAAGAGGCGGACACACAACGTCTTGGAACGCCAGAGGAGGAATGAGTTAAAAAGGAGCTTTTTTGCCCTGCGTGACCAGATCCCAGAGTTGGAAAACAATGAGAAGGCCCCTAAGGTCGTTATCCTCAAAAAAGCGACCACCTATATCCAGTCGGTCCAAATAGAAGAGCAGAAGCTCCTTTCTGAGAAGGACTTGTTACGGAAGCGGCGGGAACAGTTGAAACACAAACTTGAACAACTACGGAACTCTTGTGCATGAGGTGACCTATTGGAGGGAGGAACTGGAACCACCAGTGAACTCTCACTTGTTACTAAGGGAAAGTAAGGGGGAAGGTTCCTTCTGACAGAACTGCCAGATCCACTATGGACTGACTTTCTTTCAAAATGCATGATGGTCAAGTGCAACCTCACAACCGTGGCTGGGTCTTAGGACTGTAAGGTTTAGCCATAATGTAAACTGCCTCAACTGGGACTTTGGGCATAAAAGAACTTTTTTTATGCTTGCCATTTTTTTTTTCCTTTCACAGATTTGTATTTAAGAATTGTTTTTAAAAAAAAATTCCTGTGTAAATATGACCATTAAATGTAAATAACTTTAATAAAACGTTTATAACAGTTATTGGAGATTTCAAAAACCCCTGTATTATAAACCATAATTTTTTTATTTAAGTACATTTTCCTTTTTAAAGTTGATTTTTTTTCTATTGTTTTTAGAAAAAAATAAAATAACTGGCAGATATACAATTGAGCCAAATCTGAAGTTGTGAGTGTTTGGTTACTTTTCTTTTCCTTTCTCCATTCTCTGTTTACCAATTACAAACGACACAATGTGGTCCTCAGAATAGGCTTACAAAGATGGGGAAAGAAGTTGTTTACAAGAAGGGCAAGGGCCCAGGTTGTAGCTGGTGGTAGAGAACATGGACTTTGCAAAAAAAAAACAAACTGAATTAAAAAACACAGATTTTTGTATTTCTTTTAAAGGCATTTGTTAAGATGGACCTGGGGCTTCAAGGTCTTCAGTTCTCAGGGTTAGGAGATGCTTCCTGGAAATGGGTGATAAAGGCTAGAGTTGCTACTTGGAAGACTGAAGGGGCAGAAGGCTGCTGAGAGGAGAGGGTTGGGAGTAGGGAAAGGAACTTAAAGATAACACTTCAAGTGTACAAAAGGGGAGAAGGATGGGGGTTGGGAGGGAAATAAAGAAACTCCCTTCAGTTTACTTTTAACCCATGCTGTTCCCTTGCTCAATTCAGAATTCATTCACTAAAAGTCAGTTGGGGGCTGGGGCCTAGACTTCAATTGCAGCTTTCCTCCTTCTTAACACCCTTGACTTGCTTATCTCTTAACCCCCCCACTGGAGGTCTGCAAGGCAGGGAACCCAACTTCAGAAAAAAATTAGAATCTCAGGGCTGTTCTGTAGCTTCTCTATGGCCAGATGCAGGGGGACAGAAGTTAAATCCAGGCCCCTGTTGAAAACGTGAGGGAGCACCATGAGTCTAATAGCAACCCTGTGAAGAAGATGCTAGTGGGGGCCATGGAAGAGGGGAAACGTCCCCAAGCTCCCCAGGTAATAACAGGAGGGCTGAAACTTAAACCCACGTTATCCATTCCATCTGTACAAGAATACTCCTTACTCCAGCCCATCAAAATCAGCTAGCTGACAGCTGCCGGGGTGGAGACACCCATAGGACAGTTTCAACTTCAGCCTGCTCAGGCATCACTTCCCCTTTTTTTTTCATTTTTATTTTATTTACTTACTAGTGGTTCCTTGTTGAAATTTTGCTTTCATTCTGAGGAGCCCCCATCTCATTCACACTGATCCTAGGTTCTTGGTAAATGAGGTTCTTCTCAGCTCCTGGGATGCGGCCAGCTGGAAACGCTACTGTTCAGATCGCACAATAAAACATGCTCCCTTGTCCTGTGAGTCATTATTTTGGAAACTACAAACTCCCCTCCCAACCTCTTTTTTTTTTTTTCTCACACATGGACATGCATGACCCATGCTCATCTTTAGAACATGAAAAGTCATTTTTGAATGTAGATATTAGTAATTAGAAGCCTTTGAAAAAAAACCCCACAGTCAAAAGAGAAATCAGTACATGGACTGCAGACATGGGTAAATGCAAGTGACTATTGCTGGTCTAATTATCTCATTGTCTCAGCCTCAGAGTAGATCTTCAGATCCCAGTACTCCCTTTGGGATTTTAATCTACCACCACCACTGATAAGTCAATAAATAATTACTGTCTTTGGCTCTGACCCCTGGAATAATTTATACAAGCCCTTAATTCTTTTCTTGATCCCTTTATTTTGGGTTCTCTGTCCCACCTTAATAGTTTCAAGCTGTCACACCCTGTGAGGCTAAATTCAAAGGAAGATACAATCCACATAAGTTGAGCAGTTCAAAGTGAGGGTGATCTTAAACATTCACTCTTTGCCCCTTTGTGACTGGAGTATAGCCCTGTAGTGACTCATTTGGGAACCGGGAAGGTGTTAGATTGAATCACTCAGTCTGGGCAAGCCCTTGGAGTCAGAGTGTTCCTCACTAGAAAAACAACTCCCCCTTTCTAGATAATCAGCTAACAACTTTAGGGGTATATACAGCTTGACTGAGGCTAAGAGGAAATATTCAGATGCTCCACATAGGTTTATGCAGCCAGGGCATATGTGGTTTGAAAACAACAGATGGCAAACTCCTCTCCAGAAACGCAGGCTGCAAACAGACCCTCAGAGCCAATCCAGAGAGTCCCAGGCTGCAGGCCATTGAGCAACCCCTGGTAAAACTGGAGAGGGAGAGAAGGAGCTTGCAATTGGGTCGGGAACATCCAGGAAGGGATAAGCCAAATCTGACTATTCATATGCCTTTCCCCAGGACACTGTCCAGGAATTAATGGCAACTTCGGGGAATAGCTGGAGTGATTTAGCTCAGACATGGAATGTATAAAAAGGAAGGAAGTACTGGTTGATGATTGTGTGCTGCCATTAGGAAGAAGTGGAGGTCTATATTTTACAATCAGATTTCTTTCTTTCATTTTATTTTGATTGTTTTTTCTTTTTGGGTCAAACCCGGCGATGCACAGGGGTCATTCCTGGCTCTGCACTCAGGAATTACCCCTGGTGGTGCTCAGGGGACCATATGGGATGCTGGGAATCGAACCCGGGTCGGCCGCATGCAAGGCAAATGCCCTACCGGCTGAGCTATCGCTCCAGCCCCCACTTTCATTTTATTTTGAAATGAAACAATGGCTACACCCAATGGTGTTTTGGGAGTTACTCCTTCTGCCTTAATGCTCAGGGAACACTCCAGGTAATGTACTCCTGTGCATTGTGCTCTCTCTCTAGGCCAGATATTTTAGTTGGATAAACTTGATAGAATACTTAATAGTTAGTTTGCCCTTAGCTTGGATGTGTAAGATCTCTCCACTAGTCTAGGAGAACCCAGACATGAAACTTGGGAAAGAGAGTTGTGTTAGGGTTTTTGTTTTGGTGTTAGGTTCCCCTCCCCCCTTTTGGTTTCTTTGACTGACTCACTCAATAACATTCTAGCTTATCAATAAAAAGTTCCCAAAGCATCCCATAATCCTTCAGACTAAAAAAGGCTGAAAGATGTTTCCAAAACACTAGATAGCTTTGCAGGAGACTGCTGGATTAAGATTACAGACCACCATAAACCTATTTCAAAGAAACCCGGGATGTAAAGGAAGCTCAGAGAATGAGAACGCGGATCAGTTTGAAAAGAAAACTAAAAAGACTTCACCACCCACCCAATAGAAAAAGAAAGCAAGACTGTCTTTATCCTAGATCCTGCAGGGGGAAATTTGGACTAATTCCAAATTGAGGAGAAACACCCAAGAATGTTTGCTTTGCCAAACTGGTTTGAAGTGACTCAAAATGCCTCTGAGTGGATTTGGCATTAGATCTTTTTTTCCCCTCCTTTCTCCACTTTAGTTTACATTAAGCTCTTTAGGAAGACACAGCTGAGCGAAGCAAGTGTTAATGGAATGTAGATCCTCGAGGTTAAAAGGAATGTTCTTTGTTTTTTAACAGTGCCTGGGAGCTCAGCCACAATACCCAACACTTTTTTTTCCCATTGTCATTCTCTTGACCCATTGAGGGATAAAACACCCCAGGGTGGGGAGGGGGTCTCTAGGGGTGGAGAAGGGGAGAGATTAATGGGAGGCCACTGACCTTTATGACACACCTACTGTGGCCTGTTTCCCCCGCATCACTGGACCCTTTTAAGAGCCCTGCTGGAGAGCTGGTTGTTGGAGAGATAAGTTCAGTATCTCACCCCAAACCATGCAAGTGCTGCAATAAAAATAACATCAATGGCACTGAGGCCTGGGATATGGCTCAAGTCGCAAGAGCACATGCCCCGCATGTGTGAGTTGGATCCTGGGAACCATAGAAACCGCCCCATCACCACCGGTCCCCAGCACTGCCAAGCTTAACCCTGGTCCCCAAGTATTACCAGGCGGCAATACTTACAGAATACCATACAAAGGCAATATAGCAAAAACACCCCGTTTAAAAATAATAATGGCTGGGGTTGGAGCGATAGTTCAGCGGGTAGGGCATTTGCCTTGCACGCGGCCAACCCAGGTTCGATTCCCAGCATCCCATATGGTCCCCCGAGCACCGCCAGGAATGATTCCTGAGTGCAGAGCCAGGAGTCAGCCCTGAGCATTGTCGGGTGTAACCCCAAAAGCAAAAATAATAATAATAATAATAGTTAACGTTTATTAAGTGCTAAATAAATGCACATAGCCTTATTTCATCCCCAAAGTAAGTCCATGGATATGTATTTTTTATTTTAGTAGTTTCTGAACCACACCTGGGAATGCTCGGGGACTAGTCCTGGCTCCTTGTTCAGGAGTCACTTCTTGCAATTCTCAGGAAACCATATGCAGTGCTCCGGATCAAACTGGGGTCTGCCACATTCAAGGTCAAAGTAATCAGCCCTCATTTGCAAAATGGCTGAAGGAGGAGTCATTCATTTGTTCACGTTTATCAACAAGTACTTACAGTTCCACTACACTGCTGGTAATAGGAAGAGGCACCAAGAGCCACCAAGATAAACAAGAGATAAGGCCCATAGACTAATGGAGTCAAACCTGCAACTAGACTTCCAGTTCTTTTACAAACACTTTAGAATGTTGCCTGTGTATTGGGAGAGGCTTAAATCCATGCAAGTTGCGATGCAAGTTGCGGAAGATACCACCCCCTCATCCGCAGGGTGAAAAAAACACAAAAATATATCTTAGGAAATACTAGAAGAAACCATGGGGAATATATCTCAGAAGGATGGAGGGAAGCTAAGACAATAGTGTAACGGAGGCCAGGAAAAGCGTCTTCTGTCAGGGACAGCATGGGAAGAGCAGGGTGGGCTAGGAATGGCCAAGGGATTTGGCAAGATGGAGGCACCCTCCTGGGACCCACACTCTCTTTATCTGCCTCACCTCAATCCTTCATTTGAAACAATGACTTGATTCTCTCTCTGTCTCTTTCTCTCTGTCTCTCTCTGTATCTGTTTCTATCTCTGTCTGTCTCTCCCCTCCCCCCCCCCCCTCTCTCTCTCTCTCTCTCACACACACACACACACACACACACACACACTGTTCTCCTGCAGTACTTTCTTTGGGAGTTCCCAAGTGTGTGTGCTTCCTGGACCAGCAGGATCTGTAGAACTGGTGTGTTTATTACAAATATAAGCCCATAGGAGTTTAAGGAGGAAGATGGCAGCTGCTCTGGTTTGTCCCTTATGGCTATGAGTGGCCAAGGACAAGTACTGAACTTAAAATGAAACTGATGAAGGGCACATTCATCTTATAGAAATCGGCATTTATGGGCTCCTGGAAATCACCAAAGCATCAGGATTCCTCCAGCTGGAGGTGGAAAGAGGTAGATACTCCAGATTCCAGTAAATTTTCACTGGAAATAGTTGTCAGCTCTGAAGACAGGTATTGGAACAGCGGTGTGAGCATGGTGGTTGATTCTGAGTGTTTGACCATTGTGAATTGGGGTTCAGGTTAACTTCAACAAAACAGATCTGAAGCTCCTGTCAGGTGTTGAACAATCCTCAAGGGTACTGAGATTGTTCCTGAGGTCATCCTTCTTTCTCAAACTGTGTGATGCATTGACAAGTGTCTACCAGTTGAATCAATCTGAGGCGCCTAGAGTTAGAATTCTATAGGTCATTTTTCCAATCACTTCTCTCTCACTTTTTTCTTTCCTTCAGCCCAGGAGCATCCGTTTAACTTCTGTTATTTTCGGGGTTCAAATCTTGACTTTAATAAGAACCACCAGTTCTGAGGCATCTGGATGCTAGTCTCTTAGATTCAATAACTAGTTGGAATCCAGAATAATCATAGGACCTTGAAGACTCCAGAATTTGGGGTTGCTTCTCTGGCAACTCAGAACTGTGTGCGGGGTGTGTGTGTGTGTGTGTGTGTGTGTGTGTGTGTGTGTGTGTGTGTGTGTGTGTAAACTCATAGTCTCCTTTAATGAGAATCTAAAAAGATGAGGAAATATTTAATAAGCCCTTCTGGGCTTGCTAATTACTACTTCAGAACCATTGAGTTACATTCAGGTATTTTCAGATACTCTGAGAACCATTACCCAGGCCATCACTGCCAGCCAGGGATCTTTCTTAACCACAAATATGAATATGTTCATCCCCAGAGTTTAGGGAGGTTCAGCTTCCTCCGAATGAAGTACAAAATCATCCTTTATATTTCAGATTCTTCACACAATGACTTCTGCCAATTCACAGAGCTCATCACTCTGTTCCCTATGTCCTCTAGGATTTTTCAGTCACTCTGACAAAAGCACCCATCCACCAATTATACCCACCACCTGGCATGCTCTTAGTCCTTCATGGCTGATAACCCTCCACTATTCTCTGACCACTGCACAGGAACCCCCCCACACACCCTCAGAGACTCAGACTGTATGCTCTAACCCTCCTTCATCTTTATGAAAATCACGTTTTTTTTTGCTTTTTGGGTAACACATAGTGATGCTCAGGAGTTACTCCTGGCTCTGCACTCAGGAATCACTCCTGGCAGTGCTCAGGGGACCATGTGGATTGCCAGGGATCAAACTTGAGTCGGCCGCATGAAAGGCAATTACCCTACCGGCTATACTATCACTCTGGCCCTGAAAATCACTTTTCTTGTCTTGAGCACTGGAACCTTATTAGTTCTCTTCATCTATGAATTCTCTGTTCATGCTAACAGAAATGCCTGCATCTAACCACGACTCAATAATGCCTTGATGAGTCCCTGGAAGAAGAGCCTTTTTAATGGTGTGATGGGAATTGAAAGTGAGTAGGAGGTGACACACAAAGAAAATGTCTCAAAAATTGCCTTTCCAAGTGTAGCTGCGAAGATAAGGAAAGAAAGATGACAGGGCTTTTCACTTGGTTTGATTGGCTTGATAGAATTTTTTATTTGATCTTATTGAAGGTAGATAAGACAATTAGTTTCTATCCTGATAAGTAAAGGAAGAACTAAGATACTAGAGAAAGGGGGTGATGCAGTCAGATAGGGGCGTGTTTTTTTTTTCTTTTTGGGTCTAACTGGCAATGCTCAGGTGTTACTCCTGGCTCTACACTCAGGAATTACATCTGGCAATGCTCAGGGGACCGTATGGGATGCTGGGAATCGAATCTGGGTAGGCTGCATGCAAGACAAACACCCTACCCATGGGGCTATCACTCCAGCCCCAGGTAGGGACTTCTTAAAGGCAGGTTCCATCCAACTCTGATTTTCTAGTACCAACAATGTTCTCTAGAACTCAAGATCCAGTGCCGTGGGGGAAGGTAAGGGAGGGAAGCATTCCCGAGGAGGGCTAAGTAGGCTGGCTGCTTTAGCTCTGTTGCCTACTGTGCTCATCTGTATAGAAATAATCTCCCTAATTCTCTCTCATTTTTTTTTATTTTTGGGTCACACCTGACGATGCACAGGTGTTACTCCTGACTCTGCACTCAGGAATTACTCCTGGTGGTGTTCAGGGAAACCATATGGGATGCTGGGAATTGAACCTGGGTCAACCGCGTGCAAAGCAAACGCCCTACCCGCTGTGCTATCACTCCAGCCCCTCTCTCTCTTATTATAAATGTCTAAATCCCTTAGGTAGAAACTGTGACCATCTATTTGTGTAACCTGCAAGATTAGCACCATGTCTTACACATAAAATTTTGTTGAATGAATGATACGTTTATTAGCCTGTATCAACAAATGGAGGAATGAGCGCATTTGATATGCATCTTAACTTTCTACCACCTGGGGTTGTCTCTCTTTTTCATGCCATTCAATCCCATGTCCTGTACTCAGCTCAAGCCAAATCCTTTCTGTCTCTCCAGACAGCAGATGCCTCATTAACGGACTCTTTTTATTGTTGCTACTTTGGGGCCACACTCAGCCCTGCTCAGGGATCAGTCAGTCCTGGCTCTGCACTCAGGAATAACTCCTAGCAGTGCTGGTGGATCATATGGGATGCCAGGGATAGAATCCAGGTCCACTGCATGCAAGGCAATTGCCCTACCCTCTGTATTATCTCTGCAGCCCCTCATTAACAGCTTCTTTGAGTCTGTCAGGCACCTCTTCAATTGACAAACTTCAGAAACACAGCTTAAACTGGCAAATGCAATAAAACAAGCGAAAGACCCAGTTATATATTATCTTTTGTAACTGAAATAACCCAGAGTTAGCTGGATCTCCAGGCTCAAGCAAGAATTTCAGAATGATTTCTACATCGTAGTGTGTGTCAGATTTTTCCCACTTGGGGCTGGGAAAACTGTCTAGTTAGCAGTAGGAAGAGACACCTCAAGGAAAGAAGCGCACTCTTTTATTCTGAAGCAGGAGGCTCTGGTCTTCACCCCCTCCTACAGGTACAGGCCCCGCTGGGAGAAAGCCAACACTTGGTAATTAACATTAGTCTATGGGCCTTATCTTTTGTTTATCTTGGTGGCCCTTGGTGCCTCTTCCTATTACCAGCAGTGTAGCTGAACTGTAAGTACTTGATAAACGTGAACAAATGAATGAATCCTCCTTCAGCCATTTGGCAAAGGAAGGCTTATTATTACTTCATCTCTTAAACTTTCAATCTCTTCATGAGTATTAGAAATAAAACATATAGGGTGAGAGACATAATACAGAGGTTAGAGTTCTTGCCTTGAATGTGGCAGACCCTAGTTTGATCCCGAGCGCTGCATATGGTTTTCTGAACATTGCAAGAAGTGACCCTGAACATGGAGCCAGGAGGAGTCCCTGAGCATTCCCAGGTGTGCTTCAAAAACTACTAAAATAAAATATATATCCAAGGACTTACTTTGGGGATGTAATAAGGCTATGCGCATTTGTTTAGCACTTAATAAATGCTAACTACAAAGTGTTGGTCCCAAGCCAACTTCCCTCTGCAAAGCTGGGGCCCTGCTTATGTCTGGCAGACCCAGAGACCGGGGAAAGGCAGTGCCTAACCTGGAGAACCAGAGATCTCAGAAGCACCAGTGTTGGACTCACTGGACAATTGTGGGACCATGTTCCTCAAAGTTGCAAAGATCTTTTTAAAATCTACCTGGTTTCTTAGAATCGCCTGAGAATCTTTTTTATAAAATAAAAGAAGACCTCTGGAGCCTAGCCACAGCCATGCTCAAGGCCCCTCATCACATGTTCAGATGAGCCTCATGCATGAAGGTACCGGCAGAGGAACCCAGGTGTGTGGGACCCAGGGCTGAGACCTCCAAGCCTGCTCAGATCGAGACTGGGCCTCTTCCACCCAGATTTCCCATTTCCCAGTAGCTAGGCGGTCACACCCAGGGACTGCCCCTGGCACTGTGTAATCCCACCAATGACCAACATCCAGAGACTTAAAACCAAGCTCCCGGAAGACATTTTATAGCCTAGTTCTCCCTCTGGGAGAACCTAGCAAGCTTCTGAGAGTTTCCTGCCCACATGGGAGAGCCTTTAAAACTCCTCATGGTGTATTCATATGCCAAAACCAGTAACAATGCTGGATCTCATTCTCCTGACCCTGAAAGAGCCTCCAATGTGGCATCATTGGGAAGGACGAGTTAAAGAGAGGCTGCTAAAATCTCAGGGCTAGGACGAATAGGGATATTACTGAGACCGCTCGAGAAATTCGACGATCCAGGGGATGATGATGATGATGATGATGATGATGATGATGATGATGATGATGATGATGATGAAAGATTCCCAGAGTTCCCTTCAGAGTTATAAAAACAGAAGGTCCAGAGAGAGTGGGCCTGGGAACCATATAAATAAATATATATATTTATATTTATATATAATTAGTACCATATTTTAGGCAGCCTGCTTATAATGGCTTTTTGGTTTCTAGTATTGATGCATGAAGTACCCAAAAGGTGACCATGACCAATCACCCTTGTCTCTATGTCACCTCTGGCCCTGTCTTCCTCCTCTCACCTCTTGCCCCACTGTTCCTTGACAGTTATGGTGTTGGCACATATTGTTTCAGCAAAGTGCCTAGACCTTGTGCTATTTCTAGTCCACCTTGCTTTCCCCCCCACCCCCCACCCTCACACCTACCCTGGTATTCTTGGGTCTGTAATCTAGCGTCCAGCTTGTTATCGATTAATATTGTCTGTACTCTTTTTTTCTTACTTCTCCACAAATTACAGATGAGTGAGATCATCCTGTGTTTGCTCTTCCTCTGGCATATTTTGCTCAATACTATACTCTCTAATTCTATCCTGCTGTTGCAAACTGCATGTGTCTGTGTCCGTGTGTGATTGCACAATGTTTCTTTGTGTGTATGTATCACAACTTCTTTATCCCTTGATCTGTTGTTGGAAAGTTGGATTGTTTCCATCTCCTGGCTATTATATTGAACATAGCAGTCCTGCCCCACCTTCACTGTAGCAGTGAAAGGTTGGAGGTGGACGCTGGCCACTCCCAAAATACCAACAATACTCAGTGCATACTGGTGTGGTGCAGTGCTATGAGGAGCACCAAAGCCATGCCCAGCAATGGCAATGACTGGGGGACCATGTAGTGGAAGGGACTGAATTGAGGGCTTTGAGCATGTTAAGTATGAGCTCTACCACCTGAGGTATCTCCTTGGCATCACCCACTCACCCACCCACCCCCTACACACACTTTTACTGTAGCACTGTCGTCTTTTTGTTCATCAATTTGCTCGAGCGGGCACCAGTAATGTCTCCATTGTGAGACTTGTCTTTGGCATATTGAATATGACACGGGTAGCTTGCCAGGCTCTGCCATAAGGACAGGATACTCTTGGTAGTTTGCCGGGCTCTCCAAGAGAGACAGAGGAATCGAACCCAGGTCAGCTGCATGCAAGGCAAATGCCCTACCCTCTGTGCTATGGCTCCAGTCCATATATATATTTATGCATATAAATAAATACATGTATATAGTATATATATATAATATTTGGGTTTCAAGCCACTTCAACAGTTCTCAGAGGTCACTTCTAGCAGTGTTCAAGGGACCATATGTTGTACTGGGTATCAATGTGTTGGCGGCATTCAAGGCAAGCACTTATCCCTGCCCTAGCTCCTCAACCCCTTCCCCATGATATGTCAGTGAGAAAAATAAGCAAATATGCTAAGGGCCAAAGTTCCTAGCTGAAGGCACCTGGCCTCTGAAGGGCCACAGACAGAAGTCTCAATCTCACTGTGCCCAGCTAGCTCTGCAACCCAGAACAATTGATTTTGCACCTTTGGAGCAAGAAGAAAAGATAATAAAGTGGTCATGGCTGTATTTGGCATCTCTCTCTGCCAGGGCTTTTTTTTTTTTTAATAAAGCTCAGTTTTCTTGTTTTTGTTTTCTTTTTGGGTCACACCCAGCGATGCTCAGGGGTTACTCCTGGCTCTGCACTCAGGAATTACTCCTGGCAGTGCTTGGGGGACCCTATGGGATGCTGGGGATCGAACCCGGGTCAGCCACATGCAAGGCAAATGCCCAACCCGCTGTGCTATCGCTCCAGCCCCAAAGCTCAGTTTTTTTAAATTCTTATTATTATATGGTTTGAAGGCCACTCTCAGAGATTCTCAGGGTTTATTGCTGGCTCTGCTGTCAGGAATCATGCCTGGCAGGATTCAGGAGTTGGGGATGCCAGGAAAGAAGCCTTGTTGGCCATGTGTAAGCACTGTAACTGCCTTACTGTATCTCTAATCCTTCTGTTGGGGCTTTTTTTTTTTTTTTGCTTTTTGGGTCACACCCGGCAATGCACAGAGGTTACTCCTGGCTCTGCACTCAGGAATCACCCCTGGCGGTGCTCAGGGGACCATATGGGATGCTGGGAATCGAACCCAGGTCGGCCGCGTGCAAGGCAAACGCCCTACCCGCTGTGCTATTGCTCCAGCCCTGTTGGGGCTTTTGAAATAAAATTATATGAACCTGTAGATGAGAAATGGTTCAGCATGAGTTTCACAAATAAAGATTTTCTCTCTTTTTTTTTTCTTTTTTGGGTCACACCCGGCTATGCACAGGGGTTACTCCTAACTCTGCACTCAGAAATTACTCCTGGAGGTGCTCAGGGGACTATATGGGATGCTGGGAATCGAACCTTTCCCTTTCCATAGCTCTCTTGTTCCTCATAGTCAGAAGCAGTTAACATCCTTTCCATCCGCCACGTTATCTGCCTACTTTAAATAAAAGAATGTGGCAGCATCCCCAGGAGAGGGAACATGCCCTTCCAGATACCGGGAGACCGATGCCATCACTTTCTCCAGGTCGAACTGGCAAGTCTGTGTCCACGCTGGTCTTTCTGATCCCAGGGCACCAACTTTCCCTGCTTCCTGCTCCTTCTCATGAAGCTCCCTGTGAGAAATCATCTGTCTTCCCCTTGTGTTGTGCTGGGAAGTGGCACTCCTTGCTGGTACCTCTAGTGCTCAGCACAGATGGAGCTTGTCTGAAGGGACTCCATCAATGCCGCCACATAAAAGAAGCCAGCATGTTCAGTGCTGAAGTCCGGGAGATTGGCAGTAAGAGGCAGCCAGCTCTGCTTATAGAGATCAGTCAGGCCAGGGGAGGACTGTGGGCGACACTCAAGGGGATTGGGGAGCAGGTTGGAATAGAATTCCAGCTTTTCAGGCTGACTTTTAAGAGTTCAGCCCCCTTTCCTTTCTTTTGGATAATGTACCCCGTTGGCAGATTGTTTTTTTAGGGGGGATCTCATGCCATTTAATTGTTTTATTTATATTTTTCCAGTTTTCCCCTTACATTATATCTTTCCAATTTCCCCCTTACATATAAACACTGTGGTTTACAAAGTTCTTTTTATTTTTTTTCTTTCTTTTTGGGTCACACCTGGCGATGCACAGGGATTACTCCTGGCTCTGCACTCAGGAATCACTCCTGGCGATGCTCAGGGGATCATATGGGATGCTGGGAATCAAACCCGGGTCAGCCGCGTGCAAGGCAAACACCCTACCCACTGTGCTATTGCTCCAGCCCCTACAAAGTTCTTTATGATGATTTGTTACAGGCATTCAATATTCCAACACCAATCCCGCCACCATCACACCTTCCCTATACCACTGACTTCAATTTTCTCAACCACCCCTAAAGTCTGTCCGCATAGTAGGCCCTCAATAATTTATTTAATATTAACTATTATCCATAATTTGCTAAGAGAATGATCAAAAAATATTCCCTTAGAAGAAAGTTACTGAAGATTGTTGTATCTCACCTCGAAGCCGTTGAGCCCTCCTGTAAGAAATGTCTAAGATGTTGTTACGGGTTAAGCCTTCTGTGTGCATGTTTTGTTAATTGAGATTGGTTGCCTTCTACATTACATCCCATTTTAATATAGTCAACACACATTCAGTCTAGTGTGCTATTACTAGCTTCTCAGTGTTACAGAGTTTGAGATGTCATGTGCATGCTCCAGGAAGTCCAAAAATTTTAACCGGGTGATACAGCTGAAGATAAATTTTTAACTGGCTGGTGGTTTGGGGGTGTATGGCAGATTGTTCTTTTATCCGATATATGTAATCATCTTTTTGTGTGCTCAGAGGGTTGCTCCCAGCGGTGCTCAGGGGATCATGCCTGCCAAGGATTGAAGCCAGGGTTCTTACATGCAAAGTACATGTTCCAGTCCATGAATCTCTCTCTCTCTCTCTGGCTGTCTAATGGGTAGTCTCTATAAGCCAAGGGATTGCCCTGGCCCCCTCCAGCCCCTCAGATGCCCAGAAGACGCTGAGGAAACTTTTTCTCCAGGTGCTTTGAGTCTGCCACGACAGGACCGAGGAGTGGAACAAAAAGACTCAAAGACACGCACTGGCCTCTGAGAGGGGCTACCTGGTGAGGCTCTAGACTCGACTGTGGCTGTGCTGAGTGTGTCTCACAGACCTGCAGCTGCTCTGGGGCTCTTTAAGGTTGGTCTGAGAAAATTCTGTTTCATGTTCTGCTCATCGCCAGAAGTTTCTCTTTTTTTTGTAGAAGAAAACCGTAAAGGCTGAAGCTTTCTTCCAGAGTCCTCCACAGTCTCACACTGTCTTGTTTGGGGGCAAGACGGCAAGTTTCAAAGAGACACTGTCTGGGAGAGCAGGCAGAGCCATAACAAGACACGGACACCGTCAGATCCAGTCCCTTCAGATCACGGCTCCTCAGTTCCTCCGCTGCATGTCTCTTCAATTATCTACAATTAGGGGTCATTCGTACAGGGCATTGGGTCCACCCACACAACTGATAGCAGGATGACCATACAATGTAGCATCTCCATT
Organism: Sorex araneus; assembly: GCF_027595985.1. NCBI lineage: Eukaryota > Metazoa > Chordata > Mammalia > Eulipotyphla > Soricidae > Sorex > Sorex araneus. The sequence continues at coordinate 100,709,667 of NC_073303.1, read as the reverse complement.
CTTCACTCTCTCAAAATCCTTATTCCTGGCAAACCCAAATAAACCTTTGCCCAGAATTAATCTAAGTGCAGTTCTTAGATTAAAAAACACAAAACAAAACAAAAACTTTGGCCAGAGAAGTAGTATAGAGGTTAAGGTGCTTGCCTTGCTAGCATTCCACCCTGGTTGAATCCACAGCCAGTACATGTTCCCCCAAGAACTGCCAGTAGTGACCCCTGAGCACGAGCCAGGATTGTATACCCACGTATTACTGGTAGCACTGTAGCACTATGTCCCTTTGTTCATCGATTCGCTCAAGCAGGCACCAGTAACGTCTCCATTGTGAGACTTATTGTTACTGTGTTTGGCATATCAAATATGCCACGGGTAGCTCGTCAGGCTCTGCTGTGCTGGCGAGGTACTCTCGGTAGCTTTCGGGGCTCTCCGAGAGAGACAGAGGAATTGAACCTCGGTCAGCCACATGCAAGGCAAATGCCCTACCTGCTGTGCTATGGCTCTAGTCCATTACTGGGTGTGGCTCCAAAATCTCAAAAAAAATGTTTTAAGTCTTTAGACTTGCGTTAAAGAAATTATTTTAATATAGTTAACACATTGAGCTAAGACTTCTGCATAAATCATCTCATCATCTCACAGTTCTATGGATTATGACCTATTGTGAGTCCCATCGCATTCTGAAGAAGCCCTGGCCTTCAGAGGTTGGAGGAGGCTGGTAAAGGGAATGCCATGGCCACCTGGCTAGTAGGACCTCACAAGTCACTTCAGCCTCACTCTGGACACCTTGCTCTAAAATCCTAGATTGAGTTGGCTGAGAAGAACTCTATGACACCCCATCAAGTGATTCTTTATCAGCAAACCCTACCCAGAAGAGATCAGGTTACCTATCTCCAGGGAAACTGTTGGTTGGAGAGCATGTTTAGTAGGGTGTGATAATTTCACATTTGTACAGTAGAAATAAAGTCAGTACCAGTGTGTGTGTGTGTGTGTGTGTGTGTGTGTGTGTGTGTGCGTTAGCGCGCGTTAATATAAGCAAAGATGCCTCAGAGAATGAGAAGGTGACTAACAATGATTAGACCTGAGTACCCCCAGCACACCCTTTCTTGGGGGTGAGAATGTGACCTTGGGAGGAACAGGTTTCAGAACCAGTAAGGGGTAGAGTTGGAAGCAGAATCCTTAAAGATAAAACAGAGGCATGCACCATCTCACCCTTGTGACCACGTAACTTTTCTAAGAATGTTCTTCAGATTTTCCCAAACTGTCACCAGCACATGCTTGTACCAGAGAGCACCCCCAGATTAACCAAAATCAGTTTTGTACTGTCAAAGCCCATCAATCACTTTGTACTGTTCTTTTATTGGGGGTTGGGGTGCCCAGAGGCACCCAATAGTGCTCAGGGTTTACTCTTCTCTCTCTGCTCAGGGATCACTCTTTTTTTTTAAAATTTTACTTTATTTTTATAGAGTTGTTCACAATAATTGGTTACATTTAATATTCCAACACCAATCCCACCACCATTACACCTACCCACCACCATTTTTTTTTTTTTTTTTTTGCTTTTTGGGTCATACCCGGCAATGCACAGGTGTCACTCCTGGCTCTGCACTCAGGAATTACCCCCTGCGGTGCTCAGGGGACCATAAGGGATGCTGGGAATCGAACCCAGGTCGGCCTCGTGCAAGGCAAATGCCCTACCCCCTGTGCTATCGCTCCAGCCCCCCACCACCATATTTCAAATGTTTCCACCCCAACCTACAAATCCTGCCCTCAAAGCAAGACCTAAATAATTTATTTGATATTTCTTGTTATAAATAATCCAATAAAAATTATCCAAAAAGATTTCCTTAGAAGAAAGTGTGTGAAGATCATTGCATTTCACCCTGGAGCCAGTAAGTCCTCGTATAAGAGATTACTAACATGTTGTTAAAGGTTGAGCCTTGTGTGCTTATAGATATATACATGCATAGATTTAATATTTTTTCTCTCAGGGATCACTCTTCATGGGGCTTAAAGGACATAATGCAGTGCCAGAGATCAAACAAGACTTGGCCATATTCAAAACTAGCATCTATCCCTGTGTTTTCTCTTCCACCCTGTTCTTAATTTTCTCTTTTTTATCTTTTACTTATCATCATTTTTAGTATTATTACTTGAGTTTGGATCACAGCCAGTGGTGCTGGGGGGCTCCTACTGGGTCAGTGCTCAGGGTCTGCTGCTGGTGGAGCCTGGGGCTTGAACTCAGGTCTTCTACATGCAGTGTATGCACTCAGCCTAGTGAAGTATTTCTCCAGCTTGATTGACTAATTTTGCCTTGTTGATAAGATGTTTGTGATTTTTCAGATGTGTGTCGACATGCACATGCATACAGTAACCTTTGTTTTGCATAGTTCTGGGTTAACTGAAGCCAGAATTCAGTTACCAGGGCTAGAGCGATAGTAAATTGTGTAGGGCGTATGCCTTGCATGAGGTCAACTGGCATCAATTCCCAGCATATGGTCCCCTGTGCACCGCCAGGAGAAATTCCTCAGTGCAGAGCCAGGAGTAACCCTTGAGAATCATCAGGTGTGGCCCCTCCCCCCCAAAAAAAAGAAAAAAAAGAAATTCAGTTACCATAGAATTTGCAATGCGAGGACATGATTGGGATATGTGCAAGTTTTTGTCAAAAGGATGTTTGCAAAACAAGAAATGCCTGCATTGTGATTTCTTTTAAGGATGTATACATTTTGTCAGGGATGCCAATAACAACTTACCCTGAACTGAGTGGTTTATAAAAACAGAATTTCTTAAGGTGTCAGCCCAAGTTACTCTCTCTGAAGACTCTCAGGCCAATCCTTCTCGCCTCCTCCCAGGGTCTGGAGACTGATGCAGTTCTGTCATTCCTGACTGTATACAGGGATCTCAGCCTTCCCTACCTCCGTCCTTTCAGAGCTTCTCTGTCTTGTCTCTTCTCACAGAGCATCAAACTCAGGATCCAACCAATGGTAGGTCTAGGGACCTGCCTTCAACCAGTGAAACTTTCCCTAACTAATCATACTGGCAAAAAGCCTACTCCCGGGGGCTGGAGCAATAGCACAGCGAGTAGGGCGTTTGCCTTGCACGCGGCTGACCCGAGTTCGATTCCCAGCATCCCATATGGTTCCCCAAGCACCGCCAAGAGTAATTCCTGAGTTCACAAGCCAGGAATAACCCCTGTGTATTGTCGGGTATGACCCCAAAAAAAGCAAAAAAAAAAAAAAAAAAAAAAGCCTATTCCCAAACAAGGTCACCTTCTGTAGTTTCTGTGGATGTGAATTCGAGGGAGCACCTCCATGACTAGACTTGTGGCATCTCAACTCCCACTGTGCATCGCATCTCCCCTCTGTTCCTCGTGGAGAGAACAGTGGACCCTCCATCATGGCTCTCACAAGGACAGGCCCAACGGAGGGCAGCCGTGAACTCTGTTCCCTGGCGGCTGCTCTTCTGTCTCCTCGCATACCCCCTCCGTGTCAACTTCCTTCCCTTTTTCATACGGCTTTCTCTTCCCATTCCCCCGCTCACCCTCCACCCTTCTTCTTCCCTTCCTTCCTCCTCCCAGCACCAAATGACTGGTCCTTGGGCAGTGCTGGGGAAGATACGTATACGTATATACATGGATATCCATGTGTCAATGTATGTATGTGCATGTCTGTTTGTATGTGCATGTGGGTATGTATATATGTGTGTGTGCGCGTGCACACACAATCAGAAGTGAAGAGCTCGCATGTTTCCTCACTTTAAGCTCACTCACTCCAGCCAGCACTTCTCAATTTTGCTTTCTTTTTTTTTTTAAGAGTACAAGACTGGTAGTATCTCCCTGAAAGCTGAACTAAGTTCTCGGCCTTTAGTCAAATATCCTCTCTTACTCACACATACACTTCCGATAATTTTTCTCCAGAAGTCCCAAGTGAGGTTTCCTCATTGCTTGGGCCACCCCTGTCTTCCTCTTTCTTGAGTTTCTGGATGCCAGTTCACTTTTTCATGATTAAAAATTAATAGCACATTGTCACTCAGTGAGCTCTTACTATGTGCCAAGCACTTTGCGCATGTTGAGATCACACAGCGAGTGGCGTCAGAATTTGAGCTGAGCACTTTCCCTTTCTTGCACGGGGGTTATGAAAAAAACACTGCTTGGAAACTCTATGTCTTCAAAAAACCTCCAGCCGTGATTCTGGGCATAACACAGAAGACTGAGCTCGTTCCTTTATGGACCCAAGCTCCCAGGCTGCTCACCTATCTGCTCTAGGCTGAAGTCAAAATCAATCATTAGGGGTGGGGATGTTGTTCAAATGGAGCCCAGAGACAACCTAAGGATCTTTATCTGAGATTTTCTTGGGATCAGAATTTCTCCAGCAACTGCCTTAGGCTGCTGGGGGCAGGAATGCAAGCCCGGGGTGCAAATTAATCACCGTTTCATAGAGCTTGTATTAGCAAGTTTCTATTGGACCTGATTCAGCATGTTGTGCACTTTGGGGACACGGAGTGACGGCCTGCTCTCAAGTCAGAGTCATTACTAGCCTCACTTAGGCAGCAGCCCCCGCACCAAACAGGTCTGCTTCGTGCTGAAGCAACCATCTTCGTGTCTCTCCGCACCTGCTGTTCCACGGTGCATTATCTGCCACTGAACTCAGTGTGTCCTTCAGATACCATAGTACCACTCCCTAGAGGAATCCCAGGTAGAACCCTAAGTTGCCCTCTGAGGGGGTCCTGCTTGGATACCTGGGGAGGGAGCCACTGACATTACCCCCAGGGCATTGTCCCAAATCTACCAAGTCAAGCTCTCTAGGGTGGAGCTTGGGAAATAGCAACAAGTTCACTGAGATGTTTGGGAAGATGTCCTGGGCCAAACTTCCCAGAATTGAGTCGTTGCTTTACATTTGTTATCTTGTACTTTTTTGGGGGGTGTGGGGGAGGGGGTTTTCTTTTGGGTCACTCCCAGCGGTAATCAATAGTTAGTCCTGGCTCTACTCTCAGGAATTACTCCTGGCAGTGCTCAGGGGACCATATGGGGTGACGGGAATTGAACTCGGTTGGCTGTGTGCAAGGCAAGTGACATAACACTAACCTACCATTGACCCCTTTTATCTTGTACTCAAAAAAATTACCTTCTATTGTGTTTCAGATGCTGTGTGCACTGCAGCCCTCATCTCCCTTGAGGATCAAGAGAGGAAGACACCATTGTTAACCCAATTTTGCAGAGAAGAAAACTGAGGCACCAAGAAACTGGCCTGATTTTATTATCCCAGAGATGCTGGAGTATCTGTGGATTTCTCTCTATCCCCCACCCCTCTGTTTTTTGTGTTATACTCAGCATCCTTATATTCAGCATGCTTATACTCAAGGCTGCTCCTGGTTCAGTGCTCAGGAGTCACTTTCAACAGTATTCAGGAAACCATGCGGTGCCCAGTATCAAACTTGGGTCTTTGTCTTGAAAGCATGTGCTCTAGCTCTTGGAGCTATCTCCCTGATTCAAATAATCTCATTTGGACTTTTTTGCTTTTTGAGTCACACCCAGCAATGCTCAGGGGTTACTCCTGGCTCTGCACTCAGGAATTAGTCCTGACACTGCTTGGAGGACCACATGGGATGCCGGGGATCGAACCTGGGTTGGCCGAGTGCAAGGCAAATAACGCTACCCGCTGTACTATCACTCCAGCCCCTTGGACATTTTAAATAATTTACTTGGATTTCATGTGGCCTCTATGAGGGCAGGGTCTTTTAGCTATTGTTCCCACTGGGGAACTGAAGATCTAGACAGAATGAGGAGCAGATTAACCACCATCATCTGTTGAATGAATAAATGGAAGTCAATGAAAACAGTAAATAGTGAGATCAAGATAGTAGTAATTTTTTCTCTCAAACTCAGTAAAACACAGACATCATCATCATTGCTCCCCTGCCTCAAATCAACTCATATTTATGTACAGGTCTCTTGATTTTTATAAGCTCTGAGCTCGTTTATCTCTATTTTTTGCACCACATTCAACAAATCATAATTTTCTTACAGACTGTGAGCTTCTGAAATCAGTGACTAGATTTCTTCATTTTTGCATGCCTGAACATAGGGGAAAAGGCAAGTTCTGCATTTTTCATTCTTGCTAGTGGGAACTGATTTTTACCTCTCACTCAACTTATAAATAATTTTGATTGAAATAACAGCATTAGAGTGTTGCATGCCTTTCCAGTGCGCGTTCTCATAAATCCACATCTACATAAACTATATTAAATTCATCATTTATGCAAGTCTGTCCTCCATTATTCAATTTATCCTTTTACCCAATTTACACACCCCCATTCTGCCTTCTCTTTTGTAACCACTAGCTGGTCTGAGAATCTAAAAGTTTTTTCCCCGTTGTGTTTCGTTTTCCCCTCAGAGCTGGTGATGTCCAGGACCTCATGTATATAAGGCATGTGTTCTAAGTCACTTCTCCAGTCCTTATTTAGTTCAGTTGTTTCATTTTCCTATGTGCCACATATGCTTTGAAACCGTTTGGCTTTCTCTGCCTGACTTACCATAATAACCTCAAAGTCCATCCAAATTTTTGCAAATGGCAGACTTTTGTTTGCTTATTAAAGTTACATCATATTTCATGTATGCAAAGACCACATCTTATTTCCCCCCCTTTATTTTTGGGGTGACCATATCCAGTGTTGCTCAGGAGTTACTCCTGGCTCTGTTCTCATGGCTCTGTTCTCTGTCCTGGCAGTGCTAGGGAACATTTATGGTGCCAAGGAAGGAACCTCTTATTCTGCCATATGCAAAACAAGTGTCTTAACTCCTGTACTAGCTCTCTTTGGTCCTTTCTAATCATCTCTTGATGGTCACTTAGATTGTTCCCATTCTTGACTCTTGTGAATCACTGTCACTGTCATCCCCTTGCTCATCGATTTGCTTGAGCGGGCACCAGTAATGTCTCCATTGTGAGACTTGTTGTTACTGTTTTTGGCATATCGAATATGCTACGGATAGCTTGCCAGGCTCTGCCGTGCGGGCAAGATACTCTCAGTCGCTTGTGAATAACCCTGAAAAAATAGTGGGTACACACATCTTTTCTAATGAATGTTTTTGTAGACATAAATCATTTTAGATTAGACTAAACCAAAATTTCTCAACCCCTCTCATATCTAAAATGAGGTAACAGGGGCCTGGAGTGATAGTACAGAGGGTAGGGCATTTGTCTTGCATGCTGTTAACTGGAGTTTGAACCCTGACATCCCATATGGTCCCAGAACAATTCCAGGAGTAATTCCTAAGTGCACAACCAAGAGTAACCCCTGAGCATCGCTGGCTGTGGACTTCCAAAAAAAAGTCCAAGAAATAAAATAAAATAAAATAAAAACAGGATGAAAAGGATGGTAAAGAGAAAGGAAAGGATGCGAGGAAATCAAGGTTTGTGCTCTTAAAGGCAGGAGTCCCAGATTCAAGCTGTTGGAATCAGGATACTTGAACTATACTCTGGCACCTTCTTCACATCCCAGAGACTGTCTTATTCTGTTACTGGTGGCCGTTCCGAAACTGGAAGGTTCTTGCAGATAAAGATCACGACTTTCTCCTTGTTCCCTACTCTATTTCCCCAACCTGCTTACTGGCTTATCAAGCATGTCAAAACGGTGAATAAAAGCTGTGTGGTGAATGCATCAATGAATGAGAAATTGTTAAGTGTGTTCTAATGAGAAAAAGTCTCACATGCCTTCCCACTCAATTTCCTGTTGCCTCTGTCTCCTGTGGTTCTAATATTATATAAATTTCCATACAAAACACATTTGTGGGAGGCAATTTGGTTGGAAAGGCTGACTGGTTGCTGTATGAGAAGAGCATTTTACATAAGCTGGAAAAGTAATAATTAGCTACCAAAAGAAGGGGGATTACCAAGGGAAAGATTATATATGCAGCCTTACCCCGAGCCTTCCTAGGAACCTGAACTCTACAGTCTTTTGGCCGTCAAATTCTGGGCTTGCTGCTGTGACCTCATCAGTCAGTACAAGCTGCGGCTATGTATTCGGCATATTGGTTTTGCTTAGAATGTGATGCCAAGAAGAGTATCACAAGCTAATCACAAGCTCAAGGATGCAGACAGGAAGGAATTCAATGGTGATTAAACTTTCCTGGTACACAGCATTTAATCCCAAAGCACACAGGAAGGAGAGAGGCAGAAGTTGCCAAGAGGTTAGCATAAGGAAAGCTTAATGAAAGGAGACTCAAGGAAACACCAAGGTCCTGTTTTGGCAGGGAAGTTCCATTGTAGAACACATCCTGGCAGTATGGTGAGAGAGACAGGCCAGTGGGGAAAAGGACAAGATGGTTGATGGTGGCAGGTGAGCACATGAGTTAGATGATGGGTCCCACCTAATCTCACCTCGAGTCATGGTCAAAGAATGAGCGCTTCAGATAGTCTTGGTCTGTCTATGGCTTTGCAGATGTCTTCACTGTCATTGTCACTGTTATTTCATTGATCATCTATTTGCTCGAGCAGGCACCAGTAACATCCCTATCATGAGACTTGTTGTTTCTGTTTTTGGCATATCAAATACACCATGGGTAGCTTGCAAGGCTTGCAGATGCCTTAATATAACTTTTTTTTCTGTTTGGTCTTTGGGCCACATTGACAATACTTAGTAGAGTTTAACTTCTGAATCTACACTCAGGGATCACTTCTGGTGTGTTCAGGGGGACCACATGGGGTGCTGGGAATGAAATCTGGGTTGGCTACAGGCAAGGGAAGCACCCTATCCAATATACTGTCCCTCTGGCCCTGGCTTATGCCTTCATACTTTAAAAAGAGACTTCTTATGTTCAAATATGTCTCTGTGTGTATCTATATATTGATGTGTGTATATCAAAGGGTCAGAGTAGGGGAGAATAAAGAAAACAAGAAATGGAAACTTAGCAAGGGTTTACCACCAGCAAATTCATACACGTTTCTATGAATGATGTACTATAAAGTTACAACTGCTGTGTGAGGAGCATCGATTACTACTGCTCTGTCCACATCATGAACATGAGGGAGGTTGAACTGCATGTCCAAAGTGGTAAAATTGAGTGGTCAAACCAGAAGCATAATACAGGGACAAGGTATTTGCCTTGCACTCAGCCAGCAGGTTTAATTCCTGGCTCTGCATTAGCCCCTAAGCCTCACCAGGAGGAATCTATGAGCACAGAGCCTGAAGTTACCCCCAAGCACTGCCAGGTGAACATGAGCACAAGCATGTGTTCACCTCACACACTCACACAGGTTTTTTTTGTGTGTGTATGTTTGGGTTTTTTTTTTTTCTTTTCTCTTTTCTTTTCTTTTTTTTTTTTGCTCTTTGGGTCACACCCGGCAATGCACAAGGGTCACTCCTGGCTCTTCACTCAGGAATTACCCCTGGCAGTGCTCAGGGGACCATATGGGATGCTGGGAATCGAATCCGGGTCAGCCGTGTGCAAGACAAACGCCCTACCCGATGTGCTATTGCTCCAGCCCCTATATCACACAGTTTTGTAGGGTTAGAACTTAAAGTTCTCTTAGCTGGTGGCTTTGGCTTAAACTGTGTCCATGTTGCCTGCACATGAGGCTCTACTGCAGACCCTGCCTGGCTGGGCCAGGTCAGAAAGCCCTTCCAGGGTCCCTTGTATGACTCCAGAGGACTCAGGGTCCCTGACTCAGGAGTGGAAACATATGGTTCTTATCCCTGGGGGCTCTCCTTGGTCCACTTCCTGGCTTAGAGATGGGCTTCCTTGCACGTGAATGGTCTTGAGGGAGAGTGCAGGAAGGTGTTCCAGGGGAAACCCTGCTATTTCATGTCGCATATTAGACGGTACTTTCTCCACGTTGTGCTGTCAGGGGCAAGCTGGTAGACCCAGTACATCTTAGAGGAGAGGGATTACATAGGCATATGAATACGAGGGGTGAGACTGTCAGGCACCCTTTGAAAGGCAACTCAAGGAATATGGTGCTAGAAACATGCCCCTCCCTCCCTCCAATTCTGTCACCTCCAATTCAATCTACTTCTCAATTCTACCCTTCATACAAAACTACACCTATTCAAATCTCTTTTGTCTTTCAGGTTTTTGGGGTTTCACCTACCAGTGCTCGGGGATAACTTCAGGCTCTGTGCTCATAGATTCCTCCTGGTGAGGCTTAGGGGCTAATGCAGAGCCAGGAATTGAACCTGCTGGCTGCGTGCAAGGCTAATACCTTGTCTCTGTATTATGCCTCTGGTTTGACCACTTGATTTGACCACTTTGCACATGCAGTTCAACCTCCCTCATGCTCATGATGTGGACAGAGCAGTAGTAATCGATGCTCCTCACACAGCAGTTGTAACTTTATAGTACATCATTCATAGAAACGTGTCTGGATTTGCTGGTGGTAAACCTTTGCTAAGTTTCCACTTCTTGTTTTCTTTATTCTCCCCTACTCTGACCCTTTGATAATTTGGGGTCACAGGTCATGCAATCTGGGCAAAACATGGGTTCAGGAGCTGGGAAAACACCTCAAGAGATAGAGTATGGGGGCTGGAGTGATAGCACAGCGGATAGGGCGTTTGCCTTGCACGCGGCCGACCCGGGTTCGAATCCCAGCATCCTATATGGTCCCCTGAGCACCGCCAGGGGTAATTCCTGAGTGCATGAGGCAGGAATGACCCCTGTGCATTGCCGGGTGTGACCCAAAAAGCAAAAAAAAAAAAAAAAAGAGATAGAGTATGTTCAGGGGCCTGAGTTGGATCCCAAGTCTGCCCTCCCGCACTGCCTTTGTGACCCCAAGCATCTCGAGGTAAGTACCAACCTGCCAGGTGGAGGAGCAGCAGCAAGTCACTGGATCTGCATGTGGGCAGTGCTTCATCAGGAATGACCCAGGCCCCTCCAAGCAATGCTGGGAGGGGTTCCTGTCTTTTCTCTTTTAAAAAAAGTTGAGCTATAGGCATGGAAATGGTCTAGGAGAGCATCTGTCTTCCAAGCATGAGCAAAGAGGCTGTGAGTTTTATCGCCAGTGCTGTCCCACGTGTTTCAGTGCCACCCCAATGAGTTGGCTGTATGGGATCCCTGTGGCCACAGCAAAGGGCATCATGATTTCCGGTGAGCAATACAGCCAACAGTGTGAGAGCACCACAACTGAAAGTGCATGACCCCTGGCACTTTGACTAAGGTCAAATCTGCCTGAGCACTGTGAGCAAGGAGTGCACTGCCCTGTCACCGCCTCAGAACAACAGAGGGAAGAGAAGAGAGGAAGATGGTTTTCAGTACTTCTCTTGAGCACAGGCTCCCAGTTCTTCCTCCTCTCAGAGTGTGGGAGGATTCACTTTACTGTCTTGCTATGGGCTAGGGGTGGTGACAGAACTGCACTAGTCAGTGAAATGTGAATGGAAGTGACATGCCACTTCTGGGAAGACATTGAAAGAGTCAAGGAGCGTGTTTCTGTTCCTGTTCTGTATGCGATCCCAGAAGAAGGTGTCTAGAACTTCCACACCTAGACTCTGGCTTGAGAACCACACAGAACAGAACCATCTATTTTGGGGGATGGGGGAGTACTCAGGGCTTACTCCTGACTCTTTGCTCAGGGATCACTCCTGATGGTGCTTGGGACCATATATGTGTGCCAGGGATCAAACCCTGGTTGGCCACATGCAAAGCAAGCACCCTATCCACTGGACTATCTCTCTGACCCCAGAATAATCTGTTAAATGTAAGGGGGATACAGATCCTGAGCAAAGAAAAACCTTTGTGATGGTAAGAAGATTTAGCCTTGGTTGTTACTGTAGCATCCCCTACCCTACTTTAATACTACTGCAACACCTAGTAGACAATGGTGATTTATCTCCAATTGCCTCTAACTGGGTCTTCAGTGAATTCAACAGACTACATTACTATTTGCCTACCATTTTGAGCTACTAACAATACTTGAATCTAACCCAAAATTTGTTCCTGGTCTATCATATGATAATAGCGATTATTGATTAGGAACCAATTAATTCACTATAGTCAGCTTTATCAGAATTTGTGGAAGATAAACATTTCCCTTATTTTCAAGGAAAAAACAATTGATACTATTTTCCTCTTTGCCTGGGCTGCTAGGAAGCTTAGAATCAAATTAATGCCTATCTGTAACAAGAATTAAAAAACTTTAGGGCACTTATTTTCTGCAGCAACGTTATTCTTGGCTTCATTTTATTTTATCTCTCATTATTTTTCCTGTTTGTACTTTCCCTGACCTTATTTCTTTGCGTATTCCCTCCCTAGGTGTAATGTATATCCATCGATTACTTCAATCAAAAAATTATGAAAGTATGAACATTATAGCTTGTGGGTACCAGTGAACAAGCAAATTTACGCACTGGCATCAGGGTTTCAATCCCAGTTGGACCACTAAGTGATTATGTGACCTGACATGAATTACTGTCCCTCGGTTTCTCCTTTGTAAGAAGAACTGAAGGATTGGGAAGCTAATAATAACACCCCTGAAATTTTGTGTCAAGGATTATATTGGTAAAAGTGCTTGGCTCATCATAAGTGCTCTTACCCAATTTTAGTTCCTTCCTTCCTCAACTCAAAGCCCCTTCAGCAGCTATTTGCACTTGAACTTGTGCAATCTAGTTCCTGGGTGCCCTGGTGAGCTCAGAAATATCTGTTTGTGAGGAAATTGATTTTAGCTGCATCAGGAGAAACTGAGGTCAGAGGGAAGTTGGAGCAAAAGGGCTGGGTCAAAGGAGAGTACTACTGTCCAGTGATCATCATGGTACCAAACTTATGAGCTCTGACTTCACAGTGAGAAAGAGAGGGTGGAAGTGGGACTAGCAGACAGTGAAGTATGTGCTAAGTACAGTGGTGGGTAGCCTGCAATGTGGTTTCTGGAAAAGAAGCTCTTTAGGGGCTGGGGAGAAGACTGGAAGTACTGGAGCACATGTTTTGCACACAGGAGCCCTTGGTTCAGTCTGCATGGTCCTCTGAGCACTATCGGTAGTGATGTCTGTCTCTAGCTGGAAGTGGCCCTTGAGCACCATTGGGGGATGGCCCCAAAGTGAAGAAGGAGGAGGAAGAGGAGGTGGAGAAGATATAAAAGGAGGAGATGGAGAAGATAGAGGAAGACGAGGTGGAGAAGATGGAGGAGGAAGAGGAGGAGGAGCCCAAGACAGAGATCCACCAATACTTTTTTGAGTGTGAGTAGCGGGACCTTCTAAACAGTGCTCAGGAGACCAGAGGACCTTTTCCAGAAGTTCTTGACCTACTATGTCTGCAGTTCAATACAAGGAACCAATGAAGCAATAATTCTGGGGATCACCAGGGTCACCCCAGAGTTGCACAGTCTCCTCCTCCAGGGCTGCACCCAACAATGTTTGGGGAACCATGAAGGATCAAACCTGAGTTGGCCCTGTTCAATGCATGAGCTTTAACTTACATACTACCACTCCAGTCCCACCAACTGTTTAAAGATGGAAGAAAACTTTCCTTTCTGGAAGGAGAAAAGAGGAATTAGGAAAGACAACAAAAAACTAAAGTCAAGTGATGTGGGAAAAGTATTTTAGGTAGGGAATGGCATTTGCAAAGGTCTGGAGAAGCCTGTGTAATTTGTAGGGTCCAGTGCAACAACATGAAAATGCGGACCCTTTGTCCAAAGATCATGAAGAATTTCAAGATAATGAGAGCAGAGCAAGCATCCAACAAAACATGGGTTGTTCTGCATGTTAGGTCCCATGTGAGTGCCCAGGTCACCTGTCCATGAGGAACACAGTCATCCTGGGAGACAAAGAATGAGCCAACAGTCATCGGTGGAGCTGCTCTCTGCTCACACTTTGGACAGATGAGGTCGTCAGCATGACCTCCAGCAACCACACCGTGTTTTGCTTGGCAGCAAAAGCCTTTTCTCCCAGAAGAGAACAGAGCCTGCCTGAGTCTGTTCTTCCAAAGTCAATGGTTGTTTTTTTTTGTTTTGTTTTGTTTTGTTTTGCTTTTTGGGTCTATGCACAGGGGTTACTCCTGGCTCTGCACTCAGGAATTACTCCTGGTGGTGCTCAGGGGACCATATGGGATGCTGGGATTTGAACCCGGGTCGGCTGCGTGCAAGGCAAGTGCCCTACCCGCTGTGCTATCGCTCCAGCCCCCAAAGTCGATGATGATATTAAGAAATCCTGCAGAACGAGGTAGCTGGGTACAGGTTTTGCAGATTGCTTGGCGGGGAGCTCACAAAACCCTGCTCAAGCTCCACACAAAGTCACGGTGTGTGGAGTTCAGGATCAAAGCCGACTAGCTGGAGCAGAAGGGGCCCAGGTTTGAACTTCATGAGGCTCCGACAGCCGGGGCAGGTCTCCTTCCACTTGGTGCCTGGCAAACATGACAATTTGTTAGCAGCCCACAGCACCAGCTGCGGATAAATGCTCTCTGATCCTTTTTATGAAAACTTGTAATTTACAGGCTGTCTTCGAGGATCAGTTTAATTAGGACTTAGATGTTATATTTCTTCCACTGTGATCACCTGAGTCATTTGACTCAGATCTGCCTGAAGGGCACTGGGACTGGGAGAGATTCGGAGATGCTTTCTGGCCAATGGCAAATTTGTGTGTAGAGTGAGTGTAGTGTGTGAGTGGGTGTGGAGACACTCCCAGACCAAGAAGCGACAAGGGCAGCTCCTTCACTGACATTGTCCCTTTTAATTCTAGAAAAGGCTGATCACACACACACATGCACAAACAAAAATCCACGTTGGAAATGATCTTGTCTGAGATTGTATAGACAACAGAAGTCACACACACACACAGACAAACAAACAAATATCCTCTTGGAAATGATCCCATCTGAAGGCTAAAACATTCAAACAAATATCCTCTTGGAAATTGATCTCATCTGAGGGCTAAAATGTCCTCTCCAACCCCTTTTTGTGGAATGGATAGAAAGAGGAGAAGAAATTTATCTAACACAGGCAATAGCATGGACCCAATTTTACTGGTTCTTCACAACAACCTGAAAGATGTGGAGGGGTAGTGTGCAGGGGTGGGCCTTAAAACACCCATTTTACAAATGAGAAAATTGGAACTCAGGGATTCAGCAATATGCCCAACTCTAAAACCACATCAGCCTTAAAAATCAAAACTCTAGAGGTTGAAGAAATAGTAGATTTTCGATGCCTTGGCAAACGAGGCAGCGTCCCTGGTCCTTGATCGTCGATGGAGGTTAGAACTCTGGATTCCTTCTCTCTCTTGAGTGAAATGTGATACTCCAAGCATAGCTTTTTCCATTCCTCTTTGGGAGACCCGTATAGCATTCTTATCCTGTTTTCGTAGGGCCCAGGCCTCTGAGGCATATGTTAGTGCAGGAAAAATGGTGGAGTCGAAAAGATGTGCCTGGAGCCAGAGGTTCTTCATCCTCTTAACAACTTCTTCGATGCTCTTGAAGGCATTCCACACGGCTCTCTTCCTCCTGCACAGTTCTGGCACGAAGTCGTTTGTCATGGTGAGTTCTCGACCCAGCTACACATAGCTGCTTCATTCAGAGATGTTCGTTCCATTGAGAGCAAATGGAACATCAGGAACTAGTCCGTTTCTTATGAACATTGTCTTCATGAGATTCAGCTGCAGTCTGACCTTTCCACACTCTCGATCAAAATCGGCCAGCATTCATGCCGCTTGGCAAATTTTTATTGTTTATTAGAACCATGTCATCAGTGAAGCTGAGGTGGTGTAATTTGCCAACCATCTATATTCACTCCAATTCCTTCCCACTCCAGTCGTCGCATGATGTTTTCCAGGGTGGCACTGAAGAGTTTTGGTGAAATGGTATCACCCTGCTGTAGAGTTTGGCACAATGATGAACATTTTGGACAATTATATTAAGAGGAATGGAAGTGGAACACAATTACCAGATGGCTTCCCTCCTATGGAAGTGGAATAAGTAAAGCATTTGAATTGGCAGAAACAAAACTCCTACACTGGATAAAAACTATGGGAATTGTCAGTGGGAAAGGGGAGAGAGTGGAAAAAAAGTGGAGAGGTGGAATGGCTCTGTAAGTTTGGTGGTGGGTGTGATATGCAGAAAGGTTAAGCTAAATCCCAACATTCCATAGGACCACTGCTAAAAGAAAACTATAAATGTAAAGAAAAAGAAGAATTGGAGTGTTGATTTCTTTCTTCTTTTTTCTTTTTATCGAATCACCTTCAGATACAGTTACAAAGCTTTCATGTTTGAGTTTCAGTCATACAATGATCAACCCCCCCATCTCTCCACCAGTGCACATTCTCCACCACCACTGTCCCCAGTATAGCTCCCCCCTTTCCAAATCTCCCCCTGCCTCCATGGCAGACAGTTTCCCCCATGACAGTTGATTTCTCGCCTTTGCCCTTGGGTATTAAAAAAAAAAATTAAAAAGTCACTTAATACTGCACCATGAATTAGGCCATAGCTGAGACTCAATTCCCAGCCTTCCTGGCATGGTTAGTCCCGGCTTTTACTTCCTATTCAATCCCAGAAAGCCCTTCGAGGCAAGTGTTGTGACTATTAGGACCGACTGTGATAGGCAATACAAAGGAATAATAAGTTGGGCTATGTTTGTTTCACAAGATGCCTTTCACATCTTCTTGACAATGGAATTCTAGACATTCCCATCATTTTCCAGTTAACTCTTGATTCCACACCGTCCTTTCATTCTTGAAACTTTAAATAGCTCAGCCCACGTCTGCTTTTTTTCAAGGGACAAGAGAAAATGCCAAGGCCTCCCCTCAGCTGAGGGAACAAGCATAAAGGGCTCTGGCTTGACAGCAAGAGAGTCATCTGCTCTTCTTTGATGGCCTTTTCCTCATAGATAGCCCACACCCTGCTCTGAGATCTTTGATAGAGTAGGGAAGGCAATGAGACGCAAAACTCCCAAGTTGGGACAAGAGTTCTAATTCTGCCATGTACCAACTTCATGACTTGAGGGAAGTCACTGAACTCTAGAATTTTCATTTTCCTGGTCTATAAAATGAAGATATTCAACATCTCTCATGTATTGTCCATAAAGGAATTTAAAAGTGCATGTATAGGGGCTGAAGAGATAGTATCGAGGGTCACATACCCTGCCAAGATGTTGACCCCGAGACTGGTCCTCATTATCCCGTAAAGTCCCCAGAACAACTCCAGGAATGACCCTTGAATGGTTAGTCTCAGGACGAACCACTGAGAACTGCTGGGTGTGGCCCCAAAACAAACAAAATGCATGCGCTTTGGCCCCCAAAATTTCACTTGTGGAAATTAATTCAAAGAAAATAACCAGACAAAAATTATATGCATGCAAAAAATCTCCTGAGACAGTGTCTCTGTATTGGAAAATTTGAGGAAACGAAATATCTGTTCATATAGGATTTGTTAAGTAATTCTGACATAATATTTTGGAATATCTCAAATTATGCTATTAGTCACTGTTGAGTTAGCAGCTTATCTTGAAGACGATATCATCACCCATGCAAAGAAGACCCCTGATAAGTCATGCAGAGCCTGAAGATAGTCTTTGATTCTAAGAAGTGGAATTGGGCCAGAGAGATGTAAAGCAGGTAAGGTGATTGCCCTGCATACGACACACCTAGGTTTGATCCTTGTCATGACATATGGTCCCTTGGGCCTCTACTATGAGTGATCTTGAACACAGGGTCAGGAGCAAGCCCTGAGCAAAGTCGGGTGTGGCCTCAGACCAAAAAACAAACAAGCAGAAAGAAGTGGAATTAGAGGTACGTGAGAAAAGATTTCTTTGAATGTCTTTCCATTTTATTTTATGTTTTACCTTGTACCTACTCTCCCTGGGAATTTCTTAATAAACTAAAATGCATTTGTAAATGTAATGCATGTTTATTTGTACTACATAAAATATTATACGTGAAAACCTGCAAGAAGATATATATTGTTAATAACTATCGCATTGTAAATTGTAGGAAATATTTGTCTTTGTTTTTCATTTCTGAATTTTCCCAATTAGTTTATAACAAGCAGACATCACTTATAATAATTAAATAGAACAAAAGAATACTTTAAATTTTAGAAAAGAAAAAACAACCTACATACTCTACATACTTGCTTTTGGAAAGCTCAAAACAAATATAAGATGATTGTCTTCTTTATTTTGTATCACAAATTACCCACAAACCCAGTGACTTAAATAACAGTAAACATTTATTGCCTGTGGGTAATGATCTTAGGTTGTCACAGTTTGGCTGAGTGATTTTGTTGTTAGTTTTGGGACCACACCCATACTCAAGGACTACTCCTGCTACCCTGGGAGAGCCATATCAAAACATATCAGTGCGAGGGACTGAACTGGGGCTGGCTACATACAAAACAAGCATTTTATCCCCTGTATTTGTCCCTTAGGTGGAGTGAATTTGGTCCGATATCTTTCAAGAAGTTGCAGTTCTGAGGCTCAGCCATAGTCCTCTAAAGGCTGAAGTGTATGTAGTTAGGAACTGTTAACACAGAATCTTGGTTCGTGGTCAGAGGACAAGAGAGTGTTGGGGTATCTTCATGACACTACATCTGACTTCTTCCAAAACTAGTTTTCCAAGAGGAAGTCACAACAGCTTTCATAATCTAACCTCAAAAGTCTAATTCATCCCTTGCAGTAGCCTATTGAGTTGTATGGTCAATTCTACTCTTCAAGGAGAGAATAATAGCAAAGAATGACAACAGGACAGTCAGTATCACTGGGAGCTGTCCTGGAGTTTGGTTTTCTTTATTAGATACATGAGGACTCTTTTAAAAACTGTTAAAAAAAAAAAAAAACTGTTGAGTGTTGTTCAAATGGGAAGGACCCTGACATTTTGTTCCTTCTTTTCCCTGGGGAGCATCCTAAGAGCAATATCAAGGCTTTTGCACATCAAATTACTCATTGTTGCAGTCTTCTTCCTTTCTTCCTTCCTTCCTTTCTTCCTTCCTTCCTTCCTTCCTTCCTTCCTTCCTTCCTTCCTTCCTTCCTTCCTTCCTTCCTTCCTTCCTTCCCTCCTTCCTTCCTTCCTCCCTCTCTCCCTCCCTCCCTCCCTCCCTCCCTCCCTTCCTTCCTTCCTTCCTTCCTTCCTTCCTTCCTTCCTTCCTTCCTTCCTTCCTTCCCTCCTTCCTTCCTTCCTCCCTCTCTCCCTCCCTCCCTCCCTCCCTTCCTTCCTTCCTTCCTTCCTTCCTTCCTTCCTTCCTTCCTTCCTTCCTTCCTTCCCTCCTTCCTTCCTTCCTCCCTCTCTCCCTCCCTCCCTCCCTCCCTCCCTTCCTTCCTTCCTTCCTTCCTTCCTTCCTTCCTTCCTTCCTTCCTTCCTTCCTTCCTTCCTTCCTTCCTCTCTCCCTCCTCTTTCTTTCTTTCTTTCTTTCTTTCTTTCTTTCTTTCTTTCTTTCTTTCTTTCTTTCTTTCTTTCTTTCTTTCTTTCTTTCTTTCTTTCTTTCTTTCTTTCTTTCTTTCTCTTTCTTCCTTCCTTTCTTTCTTGTCACAACCAGTGAGTGTTCAGGGGCTACTCCTAGATCTGTGCTCAGGAATTATTCCCAGAGACACACAGTACCATGCAGTAGCACAGTAGCACTGTCGTCCCATTCATTATCAATTTGCTCAAGTGGGCACCAGTAACGTCTCCATTGTGAGACTTGTTGTTACTGTTTTAGGCATATCAAATACGCCATGGGCAGCTTGCCAGGCTCTGCCATGCTCTCCGAGAGGGGCAGAGAAATCGAACCCAGGTCGGCCTCGTGCAAGGAAAATGCCCTAACCGCTGTGCTCTGCTCCAGTTCTACCATGCAGTACTGGGGATCAAACTAGGGTTGGTGTGTGCAAGGCAAATCCCTTAACCCCTGTATTATTTCTCAGGCTCTTCAGTCATCTGTCTCTAAGAAACCCTTCTTTTTAGAATTCTAAACATTTAGAACAAAGTAGGAAGTCATGGTCTTAGAACATACTATCCCTCTCTCTACCATAACTTTGCAAATAGTGTCAGGAAGATATTCATTCTCACTGGTCTCATTCACTCATCTGTCCATCTGCCCAGAGATGTCCTGGAGTTCCCCCAGAAATTACTAGATCCCTATCAGGTTCAAGTATCAGGATTTCCTTCCTTCCAGTCATGCTTGGCAGAGTGCCAGCTCAGTAGCTGCTAAATAGCCTCTTACTGATTAAGAATACAAGGAAACCATAATTTGAAAGATATTTCTGCTGAAAGAGTGAATGCAGTGGACAGCAAAAGAATAGCCTTTGAGGGGTCCAAGAAGATAGTACAGGGGTTAAGGTGCATGTTACATACCTACAAACCTGCATTTAATGCCTGGCATCATATGGTCATTCAAGCATCGCCACGTGATTCAAGTTCAGCAATAGAGCTCACCTGAAGGTCCATAGCACCACCAGTGCCACATCATTGGTTCTTTGCATTGACCCACAGGCCTAGTTGGCCAAGAACCTTGGTAGGAAGTGGCCCCCAGGGCTCCTAGGAACCTCCTGAGAATAGCCCCTCCTAAAAAAAAAATGGAAAACAAAAAACCAACAATAACCTCACCTAATCTCATTTCTTTTTTTTGTTTGTTTGCTTTTTTGTTTTTGGGTCACACCCAGCGATGCACAGGGGTTACTCCTGCCTCATGCACTCAGGAATCACCCCTGGCAGCACTCAGGGTACCATATGGGATGTTGGGAATCGAACCCGGGTTGGCCACGTGCAAGACAAACACCCTACCCACTGTGCTATTGCTCCAGTGCCCCTAATCTCATTTCTGATGCATAACATGTTCTCATTTTCTCTGTCCTACCCTCAATTCTAACCCAACCTACTCACTATCTACAATTAATTCCATCCTCTTCAATGTGGGCCTGATCTTTGGCTTAGTCATATATTAGCTCTTAGATTCTATGCAAGTGACTTAATATTACTGACCCTTGGTCCCCCTGACCTGTAAAGCAAGGATAATAATGTTTCCTTGTAGAGTTGTTAGTAGGTGAAATAAAAGGAATACACAAGGTGCTGGGAATTTAGGAAAAGTTAAAAAAAAATGAAAGTTTTTTCTCTCTTTACATTGTTATAAGCTTACTTCACGTTTCATTTTGTGGGTTACTTTTGTCATTTAATATGACTTTTCAATCACTTTTATAAATGGTTACCTGATGTTCATAGTTTTATGTGTGTATCTTAATGTTTTTAATTTATTGAGGAAATATTTGACTTACCACGTGTAAATGATCATGTATTTTAGACTTACACTATTACCCACACCACATGAACCACCAAAGGGGTAACATCCTTCCACCACTGTCCACAGGATCCTCAGGTTCCTTCCCATCCTCCACTGCTCATCCGCTTAGGTAAGCTTAGTTCAGCAGGCAAAGCCTAAGGGTTTGTTGCATTGGTCACTACCTATTCCCTTCTTTGTTCCCTTATAAACACTGATGATGAGATCAGAGATCATCTGACATTTGTCTTTCTTCTGACTTATTACCTCAACATGACATCTTCTAGCACCATTGACATTGCGGTGAAACATAAGACTTAGTCTTAAAGCTGAGTAATATTCACATGTCTGTAATCCATTGGCCATCCTTCAGCAGAGGAAGTGCACCTTTCCTCCTGCAAAATGAACTGAGGAAGCTTGGAGATACACATTCAACATGAAGCAGTAGCAGGGCTGGTAGGTCATGACTAGGATAACTGTCAACTGGGAACTCATCTTGGAGAGTCATCTAGGATTCTTAGATCTTTTCTACAAGGATTCTGTCATAGATTAGTTGAGTTTCTTCACAATATGGAGGCTCCATTGCAATGACTATCTATATATATGTGTATATATATATATATATATATATACACACATTAGACTCACAAATGAATCTCAGAACCGAGCAGCTCGGTGCAGAGAAGTCTCTAGACCTTGTGCCAGGTTGATTTCACTGGGGCTCCCTCAAATGAGAGAAGGCATCCTCTCTCCACTTGCCCCAAATGAACCCTGGCAGCTGCAAACCTCCAGAACTCAATTGCCACCACCCTCATGGCCCGATCTTCACAGACTTGTCCTGGGCCCCCCATGCAAAAGAATAAATCCTCTGAAAAAACCTGGGTATGGGGGCTCTGTGACTGAAAATGCCAAGGCTCAAGGGGTCAGGAACGTACCACCCATTCCCATCTCCCCACCCTTCCAGGGTCCTCCTGACTGTCATGTCCACAAAATGCCTCCAGGTACCATTTAAGCACATTAACGGCCATGATCCAGAGACTCACAAATGAATCTTGGAACTGAGCAGTTCACTGCAGAGATATTTCTGGACCCAAATTATTTAAAATTTTAGAATTTCAGGACACCTCATATTATTTTTTAAACCTTTTTAGTGAATCACTATGAGATAGACCCTTACAGACATCTCATACTGTTCATAACAAGCAATACAAAATAAATTATCTAGCATTTTTCTGTGGGGAAGTCTTGAGTGGTGGTAGGAAAATTTGAAATAATGGTGGTAGGAAGGTGTAATGGTGGTTGGATTGGTGTTGAAATATTGAATGTAATCAACTATTGTGAAAAACTCTATAAAAAAAATAGAGAGAGTAGAAGACTAATATCCATGGCCAGGGCAAACAGGGGTTAGGAAGACTGGTAAATGACTGGAATTAACCACAAGTGTGTATGGGGCTGAGGGTAGGTAAGATAGAGAAGAGACCAATATGACAATAATAGCTGGGAATGGTCACGCCGGACAAGATCAGAGTGTTAAAAGTAGGCTAAGGGCTATTCTTGATAACGTTTCAGAGGAAGGAGAAGGAGGAGAAGAAAAAGAAGGAGGAGGAGGAGAGGAGGAGGAGGAGGAGGAGGAGGAGGAGGAGGAGGAGAGGAAGATTAAGAGGAAAAAAAGAAGAAAAGAAGAAGAAGAAGAAGAAGAAGAAGAAGAAGAAGAAGAAGAAGAAGAAGAAGAAGAAGAAGAAGAAGAAGAAGAAGAAGAAAGAAGAAGGAGGAGAAGAAGAAGAAGAAGAAGAAGAAGAAGAAGAAGAAGAAGAAGAAGAAGAAGAAGAAGAAGAAGAAGAAGAAGAAGAAGAAGAAGAAGAAGAAGAAGAAGAAGAAGAAGAAGAAGAAGAAGAAAGAAGAAGGAGGAGGAGAAGGAGGAGGGAGGAGGAGGAGGAGGAGGAGGAGCAGGAGGAGGAGGAGAAAAAGAATTTACCAACTGGTGCTGGTAAATGTACACTGGTGGAAGGAGGTATTGGAACACTGTATGAGCACTGTATGACTGAAATCTAATCATGAACAGCTTTGTAAGGGTCTATCTCACAATGATTCAATTAAAAAGTAAAAAAACTAAATAATTAATAGTGTGTCTTCCTGGTATTTTTTAAAAACCAGCACCTTTTATGTAGAGGAATTATTCCTGAAGGTGCTCAGGGAAAAACATGTGGTGTCAGAGATCAAAACTGGGCCCACTGCATGCAAAACAAGAGTCGTAACTGCTGTAATGTCTCTCTGCCCCTCATTCTGATATTCTGATTCCCCAAAGTCACCTTTCTCTTCTACAAGTTTATGACCCATTTATTTCTTCTTCATGAAAAGTGCAAGCAAGAAGCAACACTGAGAAGTAATAATGTTTAGCTATAATTCATTTGTCTTGTGGCTGGGTTACGGTTTGGCCCCTAAAGAGTTGGTCTACAGTGTGTGAAAGAGAGTCTTGGTGATGACTGACAGACCTTAGCATTATGGACATTCTTTGAGGGTGTGGGGCTGATTGGGCCACACCTAGTGGTGCTCAAGGCTTATTGCTGACTCTGCACACAGGAATCATTTCTGGCATGGCTAGAAGGATCATAGGAGGTCCTGGATATTGAACCTACAGATAGCACTACAATTCTCCTCCCATTTGTAAAACAAAAAATGGTCCTAGATAATATTAAGTGTTCTCTGTAGGTGAGGGATGGCAAGAAATTATTCCTAGTAGTGAACCACTGGTCTACAATTCCAAGATACAGAATTTTCCCAGTACAACATTTTTATCAAGTACTAATCTACAAAAACTAATTCAGTTCTTTTCAAGCTGAATAAAGTGTATATAAAGAACCACATGTCAATAACCATCTTTATATATAAGTATAAACCAACTTTAGATACAATGAACTACCCACTATATAAAGAACCATCAGGGGCTGGAGCAATAGCACAGCGGGTAGGGTGTTTGCCTTGCACGTGGCAGACCCAGGTTCGATTCCCAACATTTCATATGGTCCCCTGAGCACTGCCAGGAGTAATTCTGGAGTACAGAGCCAGGAGTAACACTTGTGCATTGCCAGGTGTGACCCAAAAAGCAAAAAAAAAAAAAAAATAACCATCACCTCCACAAGGAAATATAGAATACCTGTCATTTCAGGAAATAGTTGGCCCAATCCCTCCAAAAGTCATAAAAAAGAACAGAGATGCAGCTCAGTGGTGAAGATAATGCCTCTCATGTACTAAGCCCTACTTTGATCCCAACACCACAAAATAAAACAAAAACAAAAAATTATATGCTGGAGAGATATTGAAGATAGTAAGGTGCTTTCTTGGCATGTGACTGACCCTTTAGCACTGCCAGGTGTGACCCAAAACATAATATTAATGATGATATAAATAACAACAATAATAATATAATTTCCTAAAAGAAAGTATACTGGGCATATAGAATAATAGTTCTTGCTCTATTACGTCACTAGGTGACTTACTCTATTAAAACCACATCACTAAGAGTGGTCCCAGTGCCCCCAAGAACATCTAGGTTTAAGTTAAATATATATACATATAAATATAGATAGATAGATGTATGTGTGTCTGTACTATACATATATATGTATATTGCATTGAGGCTGTTAGTCAATAGTAGAACACTTTCATGTGTGAAGCACTGGTTTGATCTCCAACACCACTATATGTGTATGTGTATCATACATATGTATACATATATACACACATATATGTATATATTCACATAGTGTTTTGTGTAAATATATATGTATATACTGGGACACTATGATCCCAAAAGAAATAAAAGACTTAATGCTAACTAACACATCTGCAAAGACTGTTCCAAAATAAGCTCACACTTTGAGATACTAGGAATTAACACTTCAAAATATAAATTTCAGAGGTACACAAGTCAAAACTTCTACTCTGCTCTGTGTTACTCATCATCTTCATATATGCGGTAGACATCATTCGTTTACCTTCTTTATTATCCACTCCTTCAGTGGAAGTTAAAGTCCATAAAGATAGGAATGCTGTTCAATGTCAACAACCATAATCAATAAATATTTCCTGAATGAACACAAGAAAGAAAAGTTCATCTCACCTCTTCCTCTGTGGCTTTTGACACATTGCTGAGACTCAGTGCTAAATATATCCACACTCTCACAGTCTCTTAGAACTTTAAAGATCTCTAGAGATTACCTGCGCAGTTCTCCCATTTTATTGATGAGAAACAGAGATCCAGGACCAGTAGCTGTCTAATTCGCTCATACAGTAGGAGTAGAATCCAGATGTTCCCTTTCCTGGCACTGTAACCTTCACCAACTTTATCACTTACAAATTTTCCAGTAACAAGGATTTTCCATGATGACAATTTAAAAGCAATCAACTTCTTTGTGTTTGGCCAATGACATTTGGGCACATGGTACTGTTTGTTCTAGATAAATAGAGCTGATGAAAGATTCCAAAGAGGTGGTTGGTACATGAGGGGCAAGTCCAGCAAGCCTATGATATTCAGGGTTGATGTTAATGTCAATGCATTTTAAAAAGTGATCAACCAACCCCATTCATCTTGGTCATTTATAAGGGCATATTTCTGTTTAAAAGAAACTCTGCTTCTGATTCTTTAAACCAAGAGTTCTCGATTTGGACCTCAGAAAGGAGCAAGAGCTCACAAAATTTTCCATCTGGATTGGATTACCTGTGACACTGCCTGAAAGGAACGTTGGCCTCTAGTGCTGGAAATACTAGGTGCCTCTCCAGAGGTATCAGTTAAATACAAATTAAAAAAAAATGTTTAAAATATTTTACCTCATTTTATTTCTAATCAAGTGGTTATAATTGTGGACTCTAAAATTAACCAAGTACGGGGGTATGATGCCACCAACAGGTCCACCTGTACCTGTGGGGGCAAGAGTATCAGCAGCCTGATGGTGCCTTCAGGTTTCCTGACACCCCAAAATTGCTGCTGTGCCTTTGGCCCGACCCCAACAACTTGGGACCAAGTTTACCAAGAAATTAAACGGCCAAAAGTTAGGTATGTGGGAGCCATGCCTACAACCACCTCTGGCTCAGTTATATAATCTCATTTATTAGCCTTATCTCAGAGACCCATAGATAGATTCCGAAAGAGACCAAAAGCCACAATTTACCTCAAACTCTCACATGGCTGGACAGACTGGGGTCAATCAGAGGGACATGTTGGCCTGTGCCTGCCCAAGCAGAGCTCCCAGCAGCCTCTTGCTTCTACAATCCAAAATTGCTGCCATACCCCCAGCCTGACTCCACCGTCTCAGGACAGACCTCACCAAGATATAATCTACTGAAAATTCAGGTATGCGGGTTTTGTGACTGAAGTCTCCAGGCTTTCATAGAGTTGGGGTGGGCTACCTTCCCCCACTTCCCAATACACATGGAAGCACTGGCAGTCACCCCCCACAAACCAACTCCAGCACCACCCTGTAAAACCTATTACCGGCCTTGTTTCAGAGACCCATAAATAAATCTCGAAAGAAATCAAGAGCCAGAGACACAGTAGTGAATCCCAGGAGACACCACAGAGCTGGAGATCTCTCTGGACCCCATACTGAGCCAATTTCATCGGTATGGCTCAGTATGGAGCACCCCCGATGGAGCAGGTGCAAGTCTCCCCGCCTGCTCCAGATGGAATCCCGGCAACCAAGAGCTTCCACAAGCAAGGCCCAGGTATGCGGGTTCCAGGACCAAATCTCCATGCTGCATGGTGGCAGAGGTGCCAGGCTGTCCCTCCTCGGATCCCCGCCCTCTTGTCAGCCTGCATGTCACACCTACAATGTGCCTCTGGGCACCAACTTAGCGCACCAACAGCCCTGGTCCAGAGACACCCAATTGAATCCCAAAATGGGTGCTCGCTTCATCAACACATATACTAAAATTGAATCCCAAAGTGGATTAGTGCCCTACAGAATTGTCTCTGAAACCCAACCATTTACAATCTAGGATTCTAGAAGCACATGGCTTTGACACCCAAGATATTCAAAATAAGCAATGGACAATAAATGATCTAGCATCTGCCCCTGGCAGGCTGGCTTGAATGGTGGTGGGAAAATTCGAGCAGAACATAATGCCCAAAAGTAGAAAGAGAGTATTGGGGAAATTGCCTGCCATGGAGGCAGGGTGAGGACTGGGCTGGGATGGGTGGGGGGAGAGTGATATTCTGGGGACATCATGGTAGAAAGTGAGAAAGTGTGCACTGGTGGAGGGATGGGTGTTCGATCTTCGTACGGCTGAATCTCGAACATGAAAGCTTTGTGACTGTATCTCCTGGTGATTAAATAAAAAAAAAAAGTAATATGGAGTTCATGCCCAATTCAATCAGCTTAATCAATGGCTGAATAAAGAGCAGTACTCCTACATTTAAAAAAATAAATAAATAATAAAACTAAGCAAGTAACCTTGAACAAATAACTGAAGCTTTTGGTGACTTGGCATTCTCTCTTATGAAACTTCAGTGTGGTAATCTACAAAAATCAGTCATACCCATGTGTGACAGACACCTAACAAGCTCTACATTTGCTTTTACCCTTAATTCATCCATTCATTTATTCAACTGTGTATTAGGGGTTATTTGGCTATATAAACTCTATCCCAGGTGTTAGGTTTACAAATAGACAAAAAATCATAATCGTTTAGTCTTCTAATCCATAACTCATTGAAGATAATGTTACAATAATCAAGAATTCACAGACTTATGAAATTGTAGACACATGCTGATATATACGTGCATGTACAGGTATATTTTTCCAAAGAAAATGACTCATAATCTTTGTTTAACCCAAAGACATACAAGACTTTAAAAATTTTTTTAAGGTGGATTAAAGACTTTAATTTTTATAAATGAAATTCAACGTGCAAATTTGAACGAATGCAATGTAGTCTTGCTAATCTGGAGATCTACCCAAGGCACAAACTTACTTTGAATGGACAAGCTTACATTTAGACATGTGATACATATATGTATATATAATATAATATAATATAATATATATAATATAATATATATATGTTTGGTTTTGGGGACACATTTATCTCTGCTCAAATGCTACTTTCTGATCTGCACCCCTGGCTGTGCTGGTGGCACCATACAGTGCTAGGTGTCAATCCCTTGGCCTCTGCATACAAAGCATAAAGCATGTGCAGAACCCTTTGAGATATCTCTCTAACCTCAGAATTTTATCATCATAAGTAAAAGATAACATTTTGATGTAGTCATTGGGGAATTGAGAATCATAGCTCCAGTGGCAAAGAGACACTAGGAGAAATGGAGTGAGAGTAACATGATTATTAGACATAGTTTGCTCTGACTTCATGAAAAAGAAATCAATTTATGACTGTGCACGTGACTCAGCAGCACACACACACACACACACACACACAGACACAGACACACAAATGCTTTGCATCTGTGAGGCCCTGAATTTTATCCCAACATCACCTTTAAAAAGAAAAGAAACAAACTCACCAAAACCACGGCGTATCTCCTTGTGACTTGACTAGATTAAGAGAAGGGCAAGAAAAAGGCCTTGTGCTTGAAAGTCAAACAGATCCGAGGTGACATTTTAGCTTTGTCACAACTTACGGAGAATTTGGACATGTTCTACCCTCTCTGAAACTTACTTTCTAAAACGTTAAATTGGAATCCCTGAAATACTATTGGTTAGATCTTCACAGGTAACATTTGGCTATGCGAGGTTAATGGAGCATACTGTTTGCTTGTATTGTTTCTCCCCTCTGGGCAGAACATACTTTTGGGCTCACTGAATTTCAGGGTGGCTGTGTCGTTCTCTTTGACCAATAGGCTGTGAGTGCACGGGATACAATTCAAGCCTGAGCAGCATCTTTAAATACATGTGTGGGTTTTGGAAATGTCTCTCGTGTTTACACTCTGCTGTGAGGACAGCATGTCATCAGCTCAGACGTAGGGTGGAGCAGCCACAGAGAGTCAGCTGAACACAATTATGCAGTCGCAGGTAAAGGACAACAGCAAGCAAGTAAATGGTTGAAGGCCAAAATACAGGGTATATCAGTTGCTGCTGCAGACACTGACTCGTACCCAGGCACCTAATCTTCACCGCATGACCGGGTTCTCCTCTTCCTGCTTACCAAAAATGCATTCAAGAACTTCAGCAGTAGACTTTTTTTTTTTTTTTTTTGGCTTCTGGGGTCACACCCGGCGATGCTCAAGGGTTCCTCCTGATTCTGCACTCAGAAATCACTCCTGGCGGTGCTCAGGGGACCCTATGGAATGCTGGGAATCGAACAGGGGTTGGTCACATGAAAGGCAAATGCCCTACCCGCTATGCTATGCTATGCTATCGCTCCAGCCCCTCAGCAATAGACTTTGTGAGGGTATTGAGATTCTCACATCCAAATTCTTGACTCAAACTTCAACTATATGTGTAGAAAGTTGGAAGAAAGGCTTTAGATAGCAAGAAACTAAGTGGAATGTACACCAGACACTAGCAGCTAGAGAGCCAGCTGATTTTCTCTATTTCCGGGCACACAGAGGGTCACTAAGTTCTGTCAAGAGGAACGGGCATTGGGGCTGGAGCGATAGTACAGCGGGTAGGGCATTTGCCTTGCACACGGCCAACCCGGGTTTGATTCCCAGCATCCCATAGGGTCCCCTGAGCACAGCCAGGGATAATTCCTGAGTGCAGAGCCAGGAGTAAACCCTGTGCATTGCCGGGTGTGACCCAAAAAGAAAAAAAAAAAAAGAGGAATGGGCGTGCACGGGACAGGAGTTGCTTCCAGACCTGGCCCATTCTCATCCCTCTGTGCTGTTTCCTCCAGGCTAATGGGAGGGTCACCTCCTTGGGCCCCTTGGAAGCTCCATATTCACTATTTATCCTAGTTATCAGCAGAGTCCACAGTCCCGCCCAGAGGGATCAACTGAGCCTCTGCCTTGCACTGTGAATGTCAAAGATCAGCAGAACCAGATCTGCATAAAGGCAGAGAAGACAGACCTTTCTCTTCAGCTGCCACCCACGAGGAAAGCACTGAGTTCCCCTGCCAACTTGTGCAGTGGGGAGTGGGAGCATTTCACGTATGTATTTAATTCCCCTTTTGTTACGTTGAAGTGTCTCAGACATTTGGCTGTGGTCCACCCTGGGGTGGGAGGGGGGCACTTAGTTCCAGTGTTTCCACGTGTGCTTGCTAGGGATGAGGGCAGGCAGTGACACTCCTCAGTTGTGGTGTTTTGAGTACATTTTGTGTTGCAGTACTCACTGGGGGAGCGGAAGGGGGTCGCACATCTGTTCCTGGGGCTCATACTGTTTTACCTGCAGTGCTTGTACACCCCCAGTGGTGTGCTTGCACCATTTTAATTGTGCTCGCTGGGTACTGCCCATTGTCACTGAGGCGCTCACACACCCCAGGCCGCAAAGCAATGGAGAGGGCACACTTTATTTATTTGGGGTTTTTTTATTTATTTTTTTAATTGAATCACAGTGGGATACAGTTATAAAGATTTCAGGATTGAGATCAGTCACACAATGTTCCAACACCCATCCCTCCACCAGTGTACATTTCCCACCACCAATGTCCCCACCAGTGTCCTGCCCGTCCCACCTACCCCCCACCCCTGCCTCTATGGTAGGCACTTTCTTACTCTCTCCCTCCTTTTGGGCATTATGGTTTGCAATACAGATACTGAGAGTCCATCATGTTTGGACTTTCAGCACACATCTCCCATCCTGAGCAATCAAGAGGGCACACTTTAATGTGTCCTGGTGAGTCCGAACAGCTGTGCCGCTGGGACTGCACTGGGCATGGGTGGGGTGGCTCCGGGGTGATATTCAAGACCTCAATCTTGCAAGGCAGGGGCTTTGCTCTGGAGTCATCCTTGGACCCCAATGTCTGGGCATTTTATTTTATTTGAATTTATTTTGGGTTTTTGGCCACACTTGGTGGTCCTGAGGCTCACTCCCAGTAATGATTAGGAGACCATGTGGTCTTAGGGATCAAACCCAGATATCCCATGTGCAGACCAGGTACTCAGCCCTTTGAGCTATATGCTGGTGGTAGTGATGTACTAAAGTCACTACACCCCATTGCTAGCAAAGCTCTCTTGGCCTTCCCTGACTGTCCCTATAACCGTCATCTCTAGTCAACTGCTTCATTCCTACCCTTTCCCTCTCCTGCCCCTGCTGCCCCCTCAACACACATGCACGTGTACGCGCGCACACACACACACACACACACACACACACACACACACACACACTGCTTGGCAATCTGAGTTCTGGAATTCAAGGTCAAGGGTTTGTGGCCTTGATACTGTCTGTTCCTGATTGGGTTTTAAAGATAGTGGTGACCACTCAGTAGTGTTAAAGTCGCAAAAATTTGCAAAAATTTGGAAAGGAGTAATGGCCCATGAGCAACACATTTACATTTGCTAACTGAGCCTAAAGAAGTTAGGGTTCTACCCTCCCATAAAAGCTGGGTGTCAGGGGCCTTGATACTAGGCATTGACTGCAACAGTCAATTATTTTGGCAAGCTGGAGTTTGTATAGGAAGGCACACACTTGAAAGGACAACATTGTCCTCAAGCGATCCACGAGCATAGAGCCAGGATTAAGTCCTGAAGCATTGCCGGGTGTGGCCTACCACTAAAACAGTTTTGTTAGTTTGTTAAGTTTTATTTATTTTTTCTTTAGTCTGGGAGAGTTAACATATAAAGTTACTTATACTTGAGTTTCAGGCACACAATGTTTCAGCACCAATCCCTGCACAGGTGTCCATGACCTTCACAGGATGTTCTCAATTTCCTTCCCATCCCCCACTCCACCCCACCCCACCCAACCCCCACCTGCCTCTACAACAGGCGCTTTAATAAAAATTATAGATTTTGTGTCTTTGGCATTTGTGGTTTATGTTAGACTGGAGCGATAGCACAGAAGGTAGGGCGTTTGCTGTGTACGCAGCTGACCCAGGTTCGATCCCTCTGTCCCTCTCAGAAAGCCTGGCAAGCTAGCGAGAGTATCCCACCCACATGGCAGAGCCTGGCAAGCTACCCATGGCGTATTCCATATGCCAAAAACAGTAACAAGTCTCACAATGAAGATGTTACTGGTGCCTGCTCAAGCAAATCAATGAACAGGAAGACAATGTTACAATGCAGTGTTACAGTGGTTTATGTCACTGTTCCTTTTTTTTTGGGGGGGGGGGTCACACCTGGCTCTGCACTCAGGAATTACCCCTGGCCGTGCTCAGGGGACCATATGGGATGCTGGGATTTGAACCCGGGTTGGCCGCGTGCAGGCAAACGCCCTACCCGCTGTGCTATCTCTCCAGCCCCTATGTTACTGTTCCTGATTGGTTTTATGCTTAACACTTTATCACCTTTCAGCACACACCATCTCCTCCAGATTGACTACTTACTACCACCACTATTTTCAGTCTTCTCTTCCCTGTCCTATTCCAGTCCCCCTTCCCCCAATTCCCACCCCTAACCACTGGCAAACTTACTACTGAAGACCAGTTCTCATGTAGTTTATTGGACTTTATAAGTATAGTCTAAGGGTGGATGAGAAGCTTACAGAAAGCTGTGTAAAGTTTTTTGTCATTTCTTCTACTGGTTTGCTCTATTAGTGCACAAATGAAATCCAGAAAATAACAATGCAGATAAGGAAAAGTCAAGAGTTTGAGTGCTAAATTCTGGGGTTGGAGTGATGCTCAAAGAATTAGAGCACATGCTTTGCCTGCAGGAGGACTGCATCCATCTTCAGCACCACATGGTCCCAAGCATTCACCAGGAGCATCCCCACAGAGTATCA
Organism: Sorex araneus; assembly: GCF_027595985.1. Lineage (NCBI taxonomy): Eukaryota > Metazoa > Chordata > Mammalia > Eulipotyphla > Soricidae > Sorex > Sorex araneus. The sequence goes on along the minus strand of NC_073303.1, from coordinate 100,676,703 downwards.
CTGGGCTTGACAAATAAAAAAGAGCTTATTTGGCACCAAGTCTAGGTCCACAAAGTTCTCTGCAGCTTACTGTCTAACTCCATGAGATACTATTATCATATTTTAGTATGGTATTCCACACTAAAATAAAAATACTAATAACCAATCAATGTCTTATTGATAACGATCTGGTTTTCATTATATATTCTATCAAAATAGATACTATTGACCCAGGTTTGATCCCCGGCATTCTGGGTGGTCCCTCAAGCACCACCAGTTGTGATCCCACAAGGCAGAGCTAGGAGTAACTCCTGAGCATCACCGGGTGTGGCCCCAAAAATTGAAACAAAGAAAATCTTGTAACATTAATTCAATTTTCAAACAATATATACTTTTCCCTTATGTGTGTGAAAATATGTGGGTGGTTATTACCATCTATGTCTTTGAAAGATTCACTTCCTATTTGCTGACACCTAAAAATAACTAGGATATTTTTCCTAGAATATTCAGGATCCTGTAATGTTGAAAGCATGGAGAAATCCCAAGTGGAGTTGACAGCTGTAGTAGATAGATAATGGTGTTACTAGTAACTATGAATGCTTTATGGCATCATTCTTCACATGATGGACATTTGATGTTCAAATAAATTTTTCAGTTGCTGATTAAAAATTCAAGTCTCACAATGGAGACTTTACTGGTGCCCGCTTGAGCAAATTGATGAGCAACAGGATGACAGTGACAGTGATTAAAAATTGGTGGTGGGGGGCTGGAGCGATAGCACAGCGGGTAGGGCGTTTGCCTTGCATGCAGCCAACCCGGGTTCGATTCCCAGCATCCCATACGGTCCCCTGTACACAGTCAGGAATAATTCCTGAATGCATGAGCCAGGAGTAACCCCTGTGCATAGCCAGGTGTGACCCAAACCCTCCCCCCCCCAAAAAAAAACTTGGTAGTGGATAAACATAAATATCTTGTATTTTTAAAGTTAAAACCTATTTAGTTTGGACATAATTAAACAGTGAAATAAAGAGATATTTGCAAAGATATAAAAAAACTTTAGCTTACATTTTCCTAAAAATTTGCAATTTGACTGTACATCTGCAACATTAAATAATGCTTTTGTAAGCGTTCTACTATTGACTTATTGTTCTCACTGAACGGAATGATTCATGTCTTTAATTAGTATTTTTACCATGTTACTATATACAGATATGTATTTATCTGTATATAGGCATTGTATAAACTTATGTTGTATTAATAAAGTGATATTGTTTATAAAATAAAATAAAATAGATGATATTGAGGAGATATTACTATAAAGCATATTATATTGATATATATAATATATAAGGGTTTTTTTTTTAGCACTGTCATCCCATTGTTTATCGATTTGCTCGAGCGGGCACCAGTAATGTCTCCATTGTGAGACTTGTTACTGTTTTTGGCATATCGAATACGCCACAGGTAGGCTTTGCAGTTGCGGGTGGGATACTCTGTACCTTGCTGGGCTCTCTGAGAGAAATGGAAGAATCGAACCCGGGTTAGCCCTGTGCAAGGCAAACGCCCTACCCGCTGTGCTATCGCTCCAGTCCATATAAGACCATAGAATTTAAATATAATATACAATTCCATATATGTTAGAAAATGTATTATCGATGCCGTTATATATATTATACATAGTGTCTGCATTAGTAAGTAGCACTGTACCACTGCACTGTCATCCCGTTGTTCATTGATTTGCTCAAGCAGGCACCAGTAATATCTCCATTGTGAGACTTGTTGTTACTATTTTTTGGCATATTGAATACACCACGGGTAACTTTTCAGGTTCTGCCATGCGGGTGGAATACTTATAAAATACTATAATAAAAGTATCATATATATAAAGAAGCTTAATAGCTATGTAATTACTAACTTTGATCACACCATTTGATATGGCAGAGGCAGATTGGAGCCACATCATTTTTGGCTTCAGATTTAGGGTTCTAATCACAGGGCACTGATTTCCTTTGGTCAGCAACTGGGGAAGGTAGGTAGTTGCCAGGACCCAAGTACAAAGACTTTATTCTTTATTTTTGAGGGGGTGGTGTGTAGGAGCACACTGAGTAGTACTCTGGGATAGTCCTGCCCCTGTGCTGCGTGGGGGGGGAGGGGTGTGTGATGATCCCAGTGGTTCTCGGGATCACGTGGTGGTAGGGGATGAAGCCCAGGCTTTCTGCATGCAGAACATGTCCCAGCCCTGTGAGCTATCTCCATAGCTCAAAGACCAAGAACTTTATTTTGTTTTGAGGACCACACCCAGTGATGCTCAGTGGTTACTCCTAGCTCTGCACTCAGGAATTACTCCGGGTGGTGCTTGTGGGACCATATGGGATGTCAGAATATTGAACCTGGGTCAGCCACATTCAAGGCAAATACCCTACCCACTGTGCTATTTTGCTTTAATCACTCTCTCTCTCTCTCTCTCTCTCTATATATATATATGTATACGTATATGTATATGTATATATAATGAGTGGGATTCCATTGTATCTCTGTATTATATCTTCTTTATCCACCTCATTCACTATTTTAAATCGTACGCTCAAAAAAAAGTTCTCTTTTGTTTGTGTTTTATTTGTTTATTTTGAGGTCATGTCTGGCAATGCTCACAAGTTACATCTAGCTCGGCACCCAGGAAGTGCTTGGGGACCATATGGGATGCCACAATTATATGGGATCAAACCTGGGTCGGCCGTGTGCAAGACAAGCACCCTATCCATTGAACATCAGTCTGGTTCCTCTTGTTTTTTTTTTTTAACTAAGAGATGTTAGCTTTTTTATTTATCTCTTGCTTTAGATTAAGTTGTTGCTGCAGCTCAACGGCCTCACTTTTAGAAGCATTTGTCCAGAAATGGATCAGCCTGTCCATTTCTGAATTGATCACTAACAAGGGAAATGTGATGACATGTTGTTTAGACAGATTGCTGGGTGGAGCTGATATTGAGGCATCAACAAAAAAATATGCTCTGCAGTAGATAAACGTGACCAAAGATGAGTAATGACTTTCTGAACATTAGACAATGGGAATACATCACAAATTCAAGTAGTGCTAGATGTATTTACCAAAATTAAGGAGTATTTACAAAATAGCCCATTAACCAAGAAATAAAAGGCAAATAAAAAATCAAGGAAAAATACTTGTAATTTATATGGCAAATTAAACATTAATATACCATAAATCATTTCTTAAAATTTACCCGAAGGAAATCATTAAGAACATATGTAAGGATTTAGTCACAAGGATGTTTGTGGCAGTACTGCATTTAATAATGAAAATTTGCAAGTGAGATGAATTTCCAGCAATAAGGTACCAGTTAGGCAAAATAAGATACACACTTACAAAGGAATGCTATAGAACTATTAAAAAGTGATGCAGAAATATAGACCCTATCATGTACTACCATTGTATTATAAAGTGACACAAAGTAGGGCAAAAATAATCTATATTGTTTGGTTCTGTTTTCTTGAAGAAAAATGTAGAAGAGAGAATGTGTATGTATATATGTATACACACACCCCTCAGTATCTAGGAGGATATATACTATCCATAGTTAACAATGACTATTTCTAGTAAGTGATACTTTTTTTTAATAAAAAGTTTCTTTTTTAAAGTAAAAAGTAAGGGGCTAGAGCAATAGCACAGCGGGTAGGGCATTTGCCTTGCACGCCGACAACCCAGGTTTGATCCCCAGCATCCCATATGGTCCCCTGAGCACTGAGTGCAGAGCCAGGAGTAACTCCTATGCATTGCTGGGTGTGACCCTCACTCACCCCCCCCAAATAAAAGCAAAAAAAAACAGAAATTGAAGGAAACTTTATAAAAAAATAATAAAGTAAAAAGTAAACTGAGGGCCACAGGGCATAAGGTGCTTGCCTTGCATGCTGACAATCCCAGTTCGACCTCTGGCACCAAATGTGGTCTCCTGAGCACTAAGCCCTGAGCACTGTCAGGAGTGGCCACCCTCCAAAAAAAATAAATAAAATGGCTAAAGGAATAAGTAAATAAGTGAAAATTAAGTTTGAGAACAAACACCAATAAGTGAAACACCGCAAAGAAATGGGCAAGAGACCTGAGCAAAAATGTCCCTTAAAACCCATGCAATGGGACAACATGTTTGAGTGCTCATTTTTGTTGCTAATCCAACTGAAATTTAAACAGAAAAGAGGTGCATTTTTTTCTCTCTCCCTTTCTTCCTCCCACACTAATTTGAATGTTTCCCTCCTCCATATTTGTCACAAATGGAGAGGCTTGAAGCACAGGGAAATGGCATTCAAAGCCCTTCTAAGGAGTGATTTATCAATAGCCAGTTTCAAATATACCCGCTCACCGATTCCACACATTTAATTCTGGACAAAGAAACTACAAAAAGGATTGAAATTTCCCACAAAGGGTTCAAGTGACAGTACAGCAGATAAGGCACTTACCTGGCACCGTATATGGTTCCCTGAGTCTTGCCAGGAGTCATCCCTGAACATATGCGGAGTGCAGAGCGGAGCCAGGAGTCAGCCCTGAGCATTGCCAAAAAACAAACTCAAAAAAGTTTCCCACTAAGATTCATATTCCAGAACTTGTATTCAGTTTTCTACATTATGAAGAGGTTTTTTTTTATTAGAAACAGTATCAGAAGAAAAAAAATTCAAATACATTATTATGTTGGATAGATATTTGTTTTTAGTACCTATGTATTCTTTTATTTTATCTTCTTATCAAGCTATTTACACTGGTAAAACTATTAATGTATTAGACATGCAGTGTTTCTTTCTATGCCACCCAACCATAAGAAAGCGAATATCCCTTCATAGTATTTATCACGATCACGATCATGAAATCCCGTTAATCATCGATTTCTCGAGCAGGCTCAGTAACCTCTCAATTCGTCCTTTCCCTGAGATCTTAGAAGTCTCTCTCAACAATGTCACACTGGAGGCTTTTTCAGGGCCAGGGGAATCCAACTTATTACTGGATTTAGCATATGAATACACCATGGGAAGCTTGCAAGGCTGTCCCATGTGGGAAGGAAACTCTCAGAAGATTGCCAGTTTCTCCTAGAGGGAGAAGTAGGCTACAAGATATCTTCTGGGAGCTCACTTTTAAGTCTCTGGATGTTGGCTGTTGATAGGATTACACACACCTGGATTCCTCTGCCGGTACCTTCATGCGTGAGGCCTGTCCGAACATGGCCTCGAGCATGGCTGTAGCTAGGTTCTGATGGTCTTCAGCCGCTGGGAGCTGTGCTCAGGGTGGAGAGGGAAGCTGGAGCCCATCCCCTCCAAGGGGCCCCGGGGAAGACAGCCAGGCATGCGGGCAAGAGACTCTCTGTTTATAATATTTATAAGCATATTTAATTTAAAATTTTTAAAGTCTTAGAGAAATGTTTAGGATAGGAAAGTGAAACAAAATCAACTTACAAAGTTTATTTGGGGACTGGGGAGAAAGCTCAAGTGGTGAGCATATGCCTAGCATGAGCAAGGCCTGGGGAGAGATTCCTGACATAGCTCCTAAGTACTCCCTCTCCTCAGCACTGCAGGCATGACTTGGGTAACCCCAGAACCATGTAGTATCTCAACCCATGGCACTTAAACTGAACTATCCAGTTGGCTGAGAATCATCAGTGTGTCTCCTGGCCTTCGGGAAGGAAGGAAGGAAGGAAGGAAGGAAGGAAGGAAGGAAGGAAGGAAGGAAGGAAGGAAGGAAGGAAGGAAGGAAGGAAGGAAGGAGGGAGGGAAGGAAGGAGGGAGGGAAGGAAGGAAGGAAGGAAGGAAGGAAGGAAGGAAGGAAGGAAGGAAGGAAGGAAGGAAGGAAGGAAGGAAGGAAGGAAGGGAGGGAGGGAGGGAGGGAGGGAGGGAGGGAGGGAGGAAGGGAGGGAGGGAGGAAGGAAGGAAAGGGGAGGGGGAGGGAGGGAGGGAGGGAGGGAGGGAGGGAGGGAGGAAGGAAGGAAGGGGGGAAGGGGGAGGGAGGGAGGGGGAAGGAGGGAGGGAGGGAGGAAGGAAGGAAGGAAGGAAGGAAGGAAGGAAGGAAGGAAGGAAGGAAGGAAGGAAGGAAGGAAGGAAGGAAGGAAGGAAGGAGGGAGGGAGGGAGGGAGGAAAGGAGGGAGGAAGGGAAGAAGGGAGGAATGAGAGAGAAAGAAAGTGAAAACAAAAGTACATTTGAGGGGTTGGAGCAATATCACAGCAGGTAGGGTGTTTGCCTTGCACGCGGCAGACCTGGGTTCAATTCCCAGCATCCCATATGATCCCCCGAGCACCGCCAGGAGTAATTCCTGAGTGCAGAGCCAGGAGTAACCCCTGCACATTGCCCGGTGTGACCCAAAAAGGAAAAAAAAGTACATTTGATATGCTAGTTTAAAAGAAAACAAAATTATATGTTCATATGTAGTATATTTAATATAAGAAATATTGAAGTAAGTTCAAAAGTTAATAGTTGTAGACTTTGCTATACTTAAAAAATTGTGTTTGTTCTTTCAAATTGTACATGATACATTTTCAATTATGCATTACTAGAATTAATCCAAAATGCAAGCCCTATGTGGCAGAACCTGTTGACGCTAATAAACAATAGTATATATTTCAGTATCCACAAAGTGTCAGGCACTGTTACTTAGCAATTGCTTCATTTTGTTCTGTAATGAAAGGCTTCTTGGGTCCATTCTACAGTTGAGGAAATTCAGGCACTGACAGCTGAGGGTGTTTCCCAAAGTCAAATAGTAACAGATTTAAGCTCAAATTTATCTCCCAAGTACACAGAAGTCCTCAGAGAGAAAATAACAGGAGAAATAGGTACGTACAGGGGCTGGAGAAATAGCACAGCGGGTAGGGCATTTGCCTTGTACGTGGCCTACCTGAGTTTGATTCCCAGCATCCCATATGGTCCCCTGAGCACTGCCAGGAGTGATTCCTGAGTGCAAAGCCAGCAGTAACCCCTGAGCATCGCCAAGTTTGACCCAAAAAGCAAAAAAAAAAGAGAGAGAGAAATACATACATACATACATTCCATGTAACGTTTTGTTTTGTTGGGGAAGGGGTTACACCCTGTGGTGCTCAAGGCTCAGTCCTCTGAGCTCAGGGATCACTCCTGGCAGAACTTTGGGGACCATGTATGGTGCCCGGCATAGAATCAGGTCAGCCTTGTACAAGTCAGATGCTCTACCTGCTGTGCTATCTTTATGACTCCCTCTGTAAAATTTCAGACAGAGGATATGTTTGGTGATGGGGGTTGGGGGGTGTTTAAAGTCACTTTTTTGTTGTTTGGAGCCATTACGTTCTCAGGGAACCATGCAGTGGCGGGGATGGAACCCAGGCCCCCTGAACACAAAGGATTCACTTCAGCCCTTTGAGCCATCTTCCGGATCCTCTTTTCTCTCTTTACTGGGGAGGAGTAATTGGGCCACACCCAGCAGTGCTCAGGAGCAACCCCTGTCTCTGTGCTCAGGGATCACTGCTAGCAGTGCTCTGGCCCTATGCGGTGCTGGAGGTCAAATCAGGGTTGGCTGCTTGCAACACAAACACCTTACCCCCTGTACTATCTCTCCTGCCCCTCTTTACTTTGTGATGGGGGCTGTCGCCAGCGGTGCTCAGGGAGCCATGTGCTGGGGATGAGCCTAGTCTATGCCAGGCACATACTGGACCCTGGTCCTCATCATTTCCTTTCTTTCTTTTTTGGTCATGAGAACACTTAAGATCTATCTATCCTCTTAGTCACTTTCAAGTACGTGGCATTGCTGGTCATCAGCCCCATGCCATCCTTTAGATCCCAAGGGCTACTTATTTTCTTTTGGGGGTAGCTCCCAGGTGGTGCTCAGGGGACTCTGTTGACCACTCTCCTCAATCCTGTGGCAGTTCAGTGCTGGACTAGAGGATGCAATGCTGCTTAGGGCCCACTGCCCTGGGCGAGTGTGGGGGCTTCCAGGGTCACACCCAGACACACTTGGGAGGCCTTGTGGTGCTGGAAATCGAACCAAGGTCAAATACACAGCAAGCGCCGGAAACCCTATATTACACCTAGCCCAGTCATCTTCTAATTGTCAAATAAACTTTGACCCACACCTCCAGCATTCACTCAGCTCCCAGCCCCTGCTAACTGCCATTCAACTCAGTTTGTATTCCCAGCTTTTTTAGGTGTCACCTCTACGGTCAACAAGACAATTTTTGTCTCTCACTTATCTCAGTTGACAAAAACTGATAGGGTGTATCCATGTTGGTGACATGACAGAATCTCCTTTCTATGGCTAAGAGATAGGTATCTCCTTTAATCTTTCGCCTACTGACAAACATGTAGGTTATTTCAGTATCTTGGCTGTTGTGACTAATATTGCAATGAGCACAGAAGCTCACGTGTCTTTGAATGTTCTTTTTTTAGCTCCTTTGGACAGACACCAGGAATTCGATTGCTGGATCACATGATAGTTCTGTTTCTAATTTAGGCAAGTGCTCCTTCCCGCTTCACCAGGGGCTGAATCGACGAACTTTCCCACCAACAGTGCACGGGGTAACCAGCATTGGTTATCTCTTCTCTTTTGTGGTGATGGCCATTGAAACAGGTGTGAGATGATATCACCTTGGAGTTTTGATTAAATCTTCCTGATAAGATAAGAAACGTTTTAAAATACTCATGATAAATATTGCTGTGTGATTAACTTTGATCAAAGAATCAAATATTGACTAGATATCATCTCAGAGGATAATTGCTCATTTAATTACATAAGGCCTTTGAAACAGAGAATTGACTGGTTGAAAAAAAAAGAAAAAAAAAAGAGAGGTTGCTAACTTTAGAAGAACATCAGACAGGGATCAAAGTACCAAGCGTAGGTTAGTTGGTTGCTCTGCGTGCAGCTAACCTGGCTTTGATCCCCAACACCATGAATGATCCCTTGAAGTCCACCAGCTTTTAGCTTGGAGCCAGGAGTAAGCCCTGAACACTTCCACGTATGCTCCCCTGCACCAAATAAAATTGAAATAATAAATTTAAACAACATAGCAATTCCTAATAAATAAATAAATAAATAAATAAATAAATAAAACTAGAGTTACCATATAAGCCAGCATTTCTAAGCAAGGGTCTTCAGAGATCATTATATAGTATGCCCATGGTCACAATTCCAACAGTGGAGCAAGTCCAGCATCCAGCAATGAATGAATGGCTAAACAGAACGTGTATATTCCACACAATGGACTACTATTCAGTTTTAGGAAGGTATGAAATTCTAAAGCATGCTGTAACCTGGGTAAACACAGGGGACGTTGTGCTCAGTTGAAATAAGCCAGTCACTTAAAGAGAAATTCTTTATGTTTCCACTTATCTGAGATGCATAGTCTAACCAAATTTATGAAGAAAGGAGACTGCTGCCATGGGGAAGGGTCCCTTTTAAGAAGAGGATAATAGTTCTTAAGGGGGTATTTTCAGGACAGCGAACAGACTGAATAATGCCACTGAACTGTACCCTTAAAAGGGTGAGATCGGTACATTTTATGGCAAGTGTATTCTATCACATTGTCCATGTGACATAAAAGGCACGTTCTTTCCCAGGCTCTATGATGGGAGGAGAATGGTTTGAAACGGTCCCTGTGTGTCCATGCAGTAGAGTAGCTATGCCACTTTCTCTGCTGCTGTTGCTTGAAATGCAAGCAATGCTGGCTCCATTTCACCTGGGAACAGGGGAGCTGGAGGAGACCCAGGTAAGATGACCTGGTCTCAACTCTTAGTTCTGCTTCTTACTGGTTGCCTGTCCAGTTAAGATTGGTGAGTCTGATGAAGATCAACGAGGAGCGTTCTGGGCCTCAGGGTGACTGTCTGACATGATGAATGAGGGTATGGCAAGGTCTCTGCCTGCCGACTGTGTGGAAGTGAGGCCCAGGCTGTCACTGACTTGCAAGTGAGCCATGAGGCTCACAAAGGGAAGGATATGCAGTTTAGAGTGTTCTGTGAACTGATGAGGGAAAATTGGATCCCAATTAAAAACAAACTATAGCAGACTCTAAAGATTTAATTTTAGGAGACAAGGGGGAAAAAAGGCAGTGAGAAGCAATAGTGAGTCTCTACGTGGCTGGCATGGGCGAAGAGAAAGCCACATCTTTGTAAGATGAAACTGGATTAACTATTTAGAAGTTCTCACTGGGGGAGAAATTTGAAGTCAGTGGATGGGTTAGGTTGCTACAAAATCCAGATTGGAGTATAGGAAGCCTGATTCAGGGAAATGACTGTGGGCATGAAGGACAGACAGACACAGGGAGGAATCGCTAAATAGATGACGAAAAGAGAAATATTCAGAATCTTAGAGCCTTGTCAAAGGTGGAACACTGAGGGCAGGTAGAAAGCAGACAACAAATCTTTACATCAGAGATTTACATCAGAGGACTTTCTGCTTTTCTTTTATGTGATTGTAGCTTCAGGGATTGAAACTAGGCCTTTCATATGCAAGGCACATTGAACCACACCCCCAGCCCTGGGAAAAGAACATACTAAAAAAGGAGCAACCCCCCTCTCCCCCCAGACCCAAGGAATCGTAATAAATGTTCCCTGCTCCGAGTTTGATCTTGGCCCTCTCACTTAAAATACACTCACTCACGGTCCGTTGAGCTGTACATTGCATCAACCGCTATTTTCAACAATGCTGCTGATCTTGGAGGTCCTTCTGAGCTCCTGGGTACGACCTTGAGCCACTTGCCTTGGGGACTTCCTTTAGAAGACCAAAACATTTGTGTAAGTCAACCAGTTCTTAACCAAGGGCATGCCCACTCCCCACCAAATCTTTGTGTTCTCCTTGAGTTCCCCAGAGGATGCACCTTGACTGCAGGAAGCCTGGCTTTTGCTTCCCAATTCCTCCCTCCCCCGCCCATGGACTTGTATATTTGGTTGGTTGGTTTGCTTGAATGCTCTTTGGCACTCATCCCTCTCCATCCCCAAGGCAACTAACTACTCTAATCCAGGCTCTTCTTGGTACTCATCAGGATTTCTGCTGCCACCTGCTAACTGGGCTCCTTTGCCTCTTGTCAGGCTCCCCTGACACCAGTCTCAGCCAGTGTGATCTCTATACCAAGCAAGACAGCTTGCATCCCGAGTCATTTAGCAAGTCTAAATGACTCAGCATGGAATCCAAGGTCTCACAGAATCTACTCTATTCTCTTCTTCCCTATCTAACCTTTCACCACTTTTTTAACAGTGATTTTGTGTTCTAATGACACACGACTGCTTACAGTTTTGTCTAGCTCTATAAGGACATGTGTTCCCTTCCAAAAAAAATTCCTCATTCTCCTTTTTGTCAAACATAAACCTATTTTTGGAGTTTCGGCTCCGTTTCTTTTTTCCCCAGGGAGGCCTTCTCAGCCTGTGCCAAATGGATGCATTTGTCTCTTTTGTGTTTCCAGGCACTTGGCACCAGCCCTTCTCGTTCTGCTATCACAAGAGCCAGGATGTCCCTTAATTCATTCACTCGGCGATTCTGCATATATTTACTGAGTGGGTCTTGGGGAAGCCGCGGGGCACAGTAGACACATGCGATTCCTGATTCAGTAGGAAACGGGGCCTTCAACTGTTAGCCCGTCTGACTCAATCAACCTTTGTTGAATGATTCATGATCTTGTTTTCATTGACCTCCAGGTCTTTGCCCTTGCTGTGCCCTTGGCCCTGAACACTCTTCAGTCAGCAGGGCTGGCTTCTTGGTCAGCTAGAGTCAATTCCCTTTCTGTTCGTCTGTCTCAGGCTCTTCACCCAGATCAGCTGCCATTGGCAGCTGCTGGTCTTAGAGTGCTGATCTGTGTTCCTCTCCTCAGGAGAAGGTAAAGCCTCTCACGAGCAGAAGACTCACCTGTCTTTTTTTTTTCTTCTTCTTTTTGGGTCACACCCGGCGATGCACAGGGGTTACTCCTGGCTCTGCACTCAGGAATTACTCCTGGTGGTGCTCAGGGGACCATATGGGATGCTGGGAATCGAACCCGGGTCGGCCGTGTGCAAGGCAAATGCCCTACCTGCTGTGTTATGGCTCCAGCCCCTCACCTGTCTTTATTGCCCATGGACTCTTGAGGACTAGTATGTGCCTCATACGTGCAGCGGGGGACAAGGCGGGGAGGGGGGCAGCCTCACAATGTGTGACAAAGAAAGAAACTTGCAGATGGGAAGCAGATACATAGAAAGCCAAGGACGCTTGCGATAAGCATGCCATCTTTAACATGGGAATCCCAGCTACAGAATGGAGGTGGAAACTGGGGCCATTGAAAGCTGCCATATTAGGCACAGATATAGAGGGTGCAGGCAAAACGGAGCTGCTTATAACCAGATAAGACACGATTGCTTGAAACATCAGTGCTTCACCTGTCTTGCTTTTACTGTCTCCATTCTTAATCTATGCAGAACTATTTAAGGAACAGTACGGTAGAGCCTGGCAAGCTACCCCTGGCATATTCGATATGCCAAAAATAGTAACAACAAGTCTCACAATAGAGACATTTCTGGTGCCCACTCGAGCAAATTGATGAACAACGGGTTGACAGTGATACTTATTCTCTGCTTAAAAAATTATATAAGAGAAGGGGCTGGAGTGATAGCATAGCAGGTAGGGCGTTTGCCTTGAACGCGGCTGACCCAGGTTCGATCCCTAGCATCCCATATGGTCCCCTGAGCACCTCCAGGAGTAATTCCTGAGTGCAGAGCCAGGAGTAACCCCTGTCATAGCCGGGTGTGACCCAAAAAGCAAAAAAAAAAAAAAAGAAAAGAAAAATGATATAAAACGGGGCTCAAGTGATAGTACAGCCGGTAGGGTGTTTGCCTTGCATTCAGCCAACCTGAGTTCAATCCCCAGCATCCCATATAGTCCCCTAAACACTGCCAAAAGTAATTCCTGAGTACACAGCCAGGAATTAACCCCTGAGCACCGCTGGGTGTGACCCAAAAAGCAAATTTAAAAATTTGGAAAAATTATAACTCCATTGGAGAGGACGGAGTTATAATTCAGCAGGTAAGGCCTCGCCTTGTACAGAGCCAACCTGGGTTTGACTCCCAGTTCTGTGTGTAGTTCGCCTAGCAGTGCCAGGAGTACTGAGCACAGCAGGATGTGCTCCCAATCAATTATTTAAAATTTAGCAATTTCGGGGCTGGAGCGATAGCACAGCGGGTAGGGTGTTTGCTTTGCATGCGGCTGACCTGGGTTCAATTCCCAGCATCCCATATGGTCCCCTGAGCACCACTAGGGGTGATTCCTGAGTGCAGAGCCAGGAGTAACCCCTGTGCATCACCAGGTGTGAACCAAAAAGCTAAATAAATAAATAAATAAATAAATAAAATTTAGCGATTCCTCCGGCTTCATGTTATCTTACTTTTCTCCTATAAAAAGGAAATACTAAAAAATTTAAAAAGCAATTATAAAGTATTAGCATTTTAAAACAAGTTTCTTTTCCTTTCTATATACCTGAATGTATGTATGACTATACTTTGGGGAAAAAAGTCTGTTATAAACCTGATATTCGTGATAGTTATTAAGTTAATTCTGGCTGGTAAATTTTTGTCTTCTGAATTTTACTGCATACTTTAACTTATTATTATTATTATTATTATTATTTTTTTTTTTGATTTTTGGGTCACACCCGGCAATGGACAGGGCTCACTCCTGGCTCATGCACTCAGGAATCACCCCTGGCGGTGCTCAGGGGACCATATGGGATGCTGGGATTCAAACCCGGGCGTGCAAGGCAAACGCCCTACCCGCTGTGTTATCACTCCAGCCCCTAACTTATTATTTTTTTAAATGTGGGCTGGAGCGATAGCACAGCGGGTAGGACACTTGCTTTGCATGCAGCCGACCTGAGTTTGATTCCTCCATTCCTCTCGGAGAGCCCGGCAAACTACTGAGAGTATCTCGCCCGCACGGCAGAGCCTGGCAAGCTACCCGTGGCATATTCAATATGCCAAAAACAGTAACAAGTCTAATAATGGAGATGTTACTGGTACACACTCCAGCAAATTGATGAACAATGGGACGACAGTGACAATGACAGTTTTAAGTGTAGGAGTACTGCTTTTTAACTTATTTTTTAAAGGCACATATATGGTATCACTTTGCAAGAAGAAACTTAAAATTTTTTCTGTTTGTGTTTTTTTTTTGGTTACACCTGGCTGTACTTGGGACTTATTCCTGGCTCTAAGCTCAAAAAAATCACACCCAGTGGTGCTCATATGTGGTACTGGAGATGGAACCCTTGGTCAATTTCTTGCAAGGCACAAACCTTAACCCCATGTGCTGTCTTTCTACTCTATCTTTATTTTTGCTTTTTGGGTCATACCCAGCAATGCTCAGGGATTACTCCTGTCTCTGCACTCAGGAATTACTCCTGGAAGTGCTCGGGGGACCATATGGGATGCTGGGAATCGAACCGGGGACGGCCTTGTGTGAGGCAAACGCCCTACCTGCTGTGCTATCGCTCCAGCCCCTCTAGTCAAAAATTATTTATTTTGTGTTTTTGGTCCACATTTAGCAATACTCAGGGGGTATACTTGGCTCTGCACTCAGAAATTACTCCTGGCAGGGCTAGGGAGGGCCTATATGGGATGCCTGGGACCGAACTGGGGTCTGCCTGCGTGCTAGGCAAACGCCCTACCCACTATACCTCTCCAGCCCTATTTTTCTAGTCTTAAGAAAAAACATTTTTAAAAGTTTATTTTTGTTTTTAAGAATTTATTTAATAAAACTGTTCATGATTTATTGCATTCAATATTCCAACACCAATCCCACCACTATCGCACCTTCCCACCAGCATTATTTCCAATTTTCCCGACCACCCTCAAGCCTGTCCTTATAGTAGCCCCTGAATAATTTATTTTTTATTACTGGTTAAAATTCTCTAAAAATGATCAAATAATATTTCCTTAGAAGAAAGAGTGTGAATAGGGGCTGGAGTGATAGCACAATCAGGTAGGGTGTTTGACTTGCATGTGGTCGACCCGGGTTAGATTCCCAGCATCCCATATGGTCCCCCGAGCACTGCCAGGAGTAATTTCTGAGTGCAGAGCCAGGAGTAACCCCTGAGCATCGCCAGGTATGACCCAAAAAAAAAGCAAAAAAAAAAAAAGTGTGTGAATATTGTTGTATCTCACCATGTAGTCACTAAGCCCTGGTAGAAGAGATTGCTAACAGGTTGTTAGAAGTTAAGTCTCATGTGTTTATATTAGAAGAAACCTTTTGAAAATCAATTGACAATCAATTGGTTTTGAAAATCAACCAGGGAGGGCCGGAGTGATAGTACAGTGGGTAGGGCATTTGCCTTGCACGAGGCAGACCAGGTTCAATCGCTGGCATCCCATATGGTCTCCCTGGCACCCCAGGAGTAATTCCTGAGCACAGAGCCAGGAGTAGCCCCTGAGCATCATTGGGTGTGACTTCAAAAATGAAAACAAACAAACAAACCCACAAAAAACGAAAATCAACCAGGGAGACAGTTCAAAGACCAGGGGCTCATTTCCAGCCCAGAGTTTTAGTCCCTGGAACCATATGATCCTCTGAGCACCAATGGGGGCAGTACTCGAATCCACTGAGCAATTTTGAGGGTGGTTGGTGGCCCTTCCTCCTTCTTGCTTAAGGGCTCTCTGAAGAAAAATAACTGTGGGACCAGAGACTAGTGCAGAAAGTGAGATACTAACCATGCTCAGGTCAGACTGATCCTGGTTCTGTCCTTGGCACCACATAGGTTGCCCATGCCCTGATAGGAGAGATCCCTGAACACAGAGGCAGGAGTAAGCTCTGAGCACAGAAAGGAGTGGCCCAAAAAACAAAATGAGAGAGAGAGAGAGAGAGAGAGAGAGAGAGAGAGAGAGAGAGAGAGAGAGAGAGAGAGAGAGAGAGAGAGAGAGAGAGGAGAAAAACAATTGTAAGCAAATAGACCAGAACATGACTAATGGTTAATTTTTTCTATACACAGCAGTGCTCAGAAGTTCTTCAGCTCCTTGGGGTCACTCTGCTCAGTGCTCAGGGCGGATCATGCATAGCAGCGATAGGAATTAAAACCCAGGTCTTGGGGCTGGAGTGATAGCACAGCGGGTAGGGCTTTTGCCTTGCACGCGGCCTACCCGGGTTCAAATCCCAGCATCCCATATGGTCCCCTGAGCACCGCCAGGGTAATTCCTGAGTGCAGAGCCAGGAGTAACCCCTGTGCATCGCCAGGTGTGACCCAAAAAGCAAAAACAAAACAAAACAAAACAAAACAAAACAAAAACCCAGGTCTTTAGTATACAAAGCAAATGTTCCTGCTGGCTGTGCTCTCTCTCCAGCATTAAAAATAGTTATTTTTTAATGGTGACGATAGTTAAAGTACATCTTCTTGGTATTTTTTTTTCTGGAAACAGTAAAAAAAACCATTAACTTCTAAAGAGGACTCTTTGGCAGACCAAGGCTCAAATCCCCAAATGTCACACAACTGAGGCTCTCTACCATCCCTCCAGCTCTAAGAGAAAGTGTCTGCTTGTTTGCTTTTTGAGCCTCACCAGGTAAATTTCAGGACTTACTCCCTGCTGGCTTTGCTCTCAGGGATCACTCCTGGCGGTGTCCAGGGGACCATATGTGGTACTGGGGATCCAGCCATGGTAGGCTGTGTACAAGGCCTCACTTTATCTCAGCCCCATATGAGGAATTTTTGTTTGTTTTTGGGTTTCACCCCTCAGTGTTCCAGGCTTACTCCTGGCTCTATGCTTAGGGGTCACTTCTGGTGAGTTCAGAGGTCCACATGGGATACCAGGGAAGGAACTAGGGAAGGCTGTTTGCAAGGCAAGTACCTGACCTGGTGTACTATCTCTCCAGTCACAAAACAGAACATTTTTTTAAAGAGTTGAGGGGGCCACAGTGATAGTCCAGCGGATCGGGTACTTGCCTTGCATACTGCCAACCAACCCAGATTTGATCCAGGCATCCCATATGGTCCCCTGAGCACAGCCAGAAGTAATTCCTGAGTGAGTACAAAGCCAGAAGTAACCCCTGAGCTTTGCCAGGTGTGGCCCCCAAAACCAATAAATAAATTTTATTTATTTTTATTAAAAACACCATGATTGGGGCTGGAGTGATAGCACAGTGGGTAGAGCATTTGCCCTGTACTCCGCCAATGCAGGTTCGATTCCCAGCATCCCATATGGTCCACCGAGCACCGCCAGGAGTAATTCCTGAGGGCAGAGCCAGGAGTAACCCCTGTGCATCATCAGGTGTGACCCAAAAAGAAAACCATAACACCATGATTTACAAAGTTGTTCATTATACTTCAATATATTATATTTCAAGCAATATAATATATATTTAAATAATCACTGTATCACTGTCATCCCATTGATTATTGATTTGCTCAAGCTGGCCCCAGTAACATCTCCATTCGTTCTAGCTCTGAGATTTTAGCAGCCTCTCTTTACTCGTTCTTCCCAGCAGTGCCACAGTGGAGGCTCTTTCAGGGTAAGGGGAATGAGTCCCATCATTGTTACTGTATTAGGCATATGGAATACGCCACGGAGAGCTTGCTAGGCTCTGCCGATTTTTAAATAAAGGCGTTTAAAAAATGTGGATCTGAGATTAGTGCCACAGGCACTCAGAGAAAGCAAGGAGTCAAGGTGAGAGTTGAGTGAATCGTGACCAAGTGAATCTTCAACTTCAGCCCTTGAAGAGTGCCCTTAAAAGTGCAGTGGAAGTTGGGCGGCAGAAGGACTGGCTCAGAACCCCGGGTTGTTGTCTCAGAGTGACAGCGTTAAAAGTGAAGGGGTTGGTTCTCTCAGCCCTTTCAAAGAGGTTTGAAACATTATCTCAACCTTGGCTTAACCAGCCCGTTGCAGAAGGCCCGCACCAACCTAGCGCTCTGCAGCCAGAAGTATATGTATTAACTAGGACATACACAAGGGCAAGTGAAGATCTCTCCGCCCGTCCCCCAACCCCCCCACCCCGCCCCCGACAGCCTCACTCTTTGAAAGAAAGAATGGGAGAAACTGAATATTCAATCAAGAGTAAGGGTGGGCGATGAAAGCGCTGGGAACAGAGGGGCAGCCTTAGCTTCCTTTAATATGGTGACCATCCCCCGCCCCCACGTTTCACCAGCCCTCCTGGGCTCTTCTCTCTGCGATGGAACAGAGCCCATCCTCCGCTCATTGCCTAGCAGGGCGCCGGGTCCCCTACGTGCCCAATCAGCTGTTGAACAGCACCGAGGCGGCTTCTGGCATGGGTTCAGTTTCTGGCTCACGTAGAGAAAGCAACAGAAACGCGTCCCATCCCGGAGGCCCGCATTGTCCATTGGAGCGCTCTTCCTCTGTCGAGGGAGAGCAGGGTGTGTGTGTGTGTGTGTGTGTGTGTGTGTGTGTGTGTGTGTGTGTGTGTGTGTGTGTGTGTTTAGGTCAACACCCTCCAGTGAGGGGATGCAGCCTTGGGGACAGTAGCACAGGACGAGGAAGGAAGGGCGATGATGCTCGCGCCCCCCCTCATCGGGCCGGAGGATGCGTTGTGGTACCCAGGGAGGTGTTGGTATCTTTTGGGATGAGACTAGCCCATGGTCCCCAGAGCCAAGTGCACCCGTCGAGGAGCGCCTGAATCCTTCTGAGTCACTGAAGCTCGCCTTCCCCATCTGGCAAGTGGGCAGAAGATTCCCCGGCTTCCAGGACGCGGTGCGTGTGTGTGTGTGTGGGGGGGGGGGTGGAGCGGGAAGCGCAGAGAGCGGGGTCTGCAGACAGCTGGGCGCACCGCGAGCAGGGGCATCCCCGAGGATGATGCAGCCTCGGCTCGGGCGCGGGCAGGACACCCACTCTCGCCCCCGCAAGCCCGCTGCGCGGCGTGCCCTGCCCGGCGCCTCCTGGGCCCTCGGAGGCCGGGAATCCGGCCCGACCGGCGCGCGGTCCGGGGCCCCCCGCCGCGGGGCAGCCGGCCGAGGGGCTCGCGGGCGGCGGGGACAGGGGCGCCGCGCTCGTCCGGGACGCACGCGGCAGGCCGGGCGGCGCGCGCTTCCCCTCCCCCGCGGCCCCGAGCCGCCGTGACGTCACGGGCCGCCCGCCAGCTCCGCTCGGGCGGGCAGAGCGCGTGCGGCCGCTGAGCACATGGGCCCGCGGGCCGGCGGGGCGCGGGGCGGCCCGCAGCGGGAGACGGCCGCGAGGGACCGCGGCCACGATGCACCCCGGCACCGGCCCGCACCCTCCCCGAGTGGATTTCCACGCCGAAAGGATGTCGGCGGGCCCGGGTGACCCGCGGGGGACGCGGCTCGATCGACCTCCCCGTAAGTTAGAATTATTTTGCCTTCAGCGTTTCTGGAAAACTCGCACGCCTCGGCCCGGAGGGTAGGGCTGTGCACTGGGTAGTTGAATCCGGGCAAGGGACTTTTCGGGTCCCGATGGGTGCCGTGGTCCCCGAGCACTTTTCTCATCACCAGACTGGCAGCGACTTTAAGCGCTGGGGGGGAGGGGGTGTGTGGGGGAGGGTGGCCCGTGCAGAGAGATAATCCAGGAGGATCGGTGCACTTGATCGAAGGTCTGGCATCTAATCTTCGGAAACAGACCCCCTCCAATCAGGACCGATTTGGGGTCGCAGATAAGGTTGCGAGGCCCCCTTTCAGGAACTGTGAGTCTGACTCCGGGGATGCTCCCTCCATCCTTCAACCAGTTCCTTCGCTCCAACGACACCCCCTCCCACCCCCACCCCCCCTGGGGAATTCTGAAAACTCGATCCTTTCAACTTTCTCAGCTTTTTGCATGCCTCCCCGACGTTTGCCAGGTGCCTCCTGGCCGCCCCTTTATCATGGTAATATTGTGTGTTGGCTTGTGGATTGGATGAGGGTTCCCCCCTCCCTGGGCTCGTGTGCCCCTGTTTATCATGCCCGTGCCGGTGCCCTGCATGGAGACTTTTCAGGAAGGGCAGCCATGCGGCCGCTGGTGTCCGGTGGATACACCCTGGATTTTCCTCCTAGTGTGCAGGCATGGAATATCCATCGGCTCAGGGTCCCTGAGTCCAGGCCCCAGCCGAGAGAAGCGAGGGAATCCTTTGGGGGGGGGGGGGCTTTAGGGAGGGAAAAAGGGGGGGAGGGTAAGGTCTTGGTATTTCCTTTGGGGGGTCTTGTTTTTCCAAGGTGGGTGGGCAGCCCCCTCCCCCGCCATGTGCCTGGCCCAGGTGGCGGGTGGGCGAGTTTGGAGGGAGATGTGTGCGGTGGGGGCCGCGGGGGCGTCGCTGAAGGCTCTGGGAGTGTGCTTGCTACCCGTTATAGGACGTTGCAGGCCTATTTTGCATACTGGCAGGGACAAGTCGAGGCTTGTTCACTTGGCACAGCCCTCTGGTCCCAGCAAACCCTTCTGCAGCCAACCGGTGGGGAAGGGGAGTTCGACTCTGCGGGGACCTTCCTGATGGATTTTGTAGGACCAAACTCGCGCCCTTGACCCAGCTGGGTGGGGGTTAGATACCCCATCCTGAGCGAAGCCGGGGCACCAAGCTCAGAGGAGTTGCTTCTGGGAGGTGAGTGCCTCTTGGTGTGGGCAGCAGCATGAGGGCCCATCGGCCCGCCGGTCTGGGCCTGGTAATGAAAATCTGGGTGGGCACAGTGTCCACCCCACTCCACAAATTGTATGTTATCCTAACTCCCAGAGGGACGGTGTTCTGTGGTCACCCTGCTGGTTTCCCACCTGCCTCGGCTGGACTGTCTGCTCTTGTTGAAAGTGCTGGATTGGATTGGGCCCGAACCAGGCTTTTCTTGAAATGTAGAAAAAAATCCGTTTCTTTTCCTGACTGATTTTTTTAACCCCCTCCCCCCCTCTCTTATGGTGTTCCTCCCCTCCCCCTCCTTCCTAAAAAAAAAATAACTGGGCTCTCCTGTTTGCACTTAGAGTCTTAGGGTTGGAGGTTTTCTGGGCTAAAGAAAAAAGTTCCTTTATTTCTGTGAAATATCTGAAATATCTGCCCTCTCAGGCCTCGGTTCTGTGTGATTGTGGATCAGAAAACCTGAATGCTGTCCCTGGCTGTGTCCACCCGGTGCCTGTGTGTTAGCTTGCTTTCTCCTGCATGGCGGGCACGGGGTGGTCAGGCTGAGTTGCTCAGGGCCTTCTGTCTCCCTGCTAGAGATGGACAGTGTCCTCAGTGTCTTCTGGGCTCGGAGATGCCCTTCCTTTCTTCCTCTTTGTCTGTGTGCCTCCCTTGGGTTGCACCCACAGCTGAGGACCTTGGAGAGTTGCCGGGTGGTGTTGGGAAGACAGCCAGGGGCTGCTGATGGCTGCGTTTCCTTGTGCTCGAGCTGGGAAGGTCTCTTATCCGTCTGGGTGTTCTGATTTGGCATCGTTGTTTCCTTTCATGGGGCAGTGGGGGAGGCTGAAGGTGTAGCTTTGGTCTTTGCCTCTCCTCCAGGTGCTGCTTTCTGATCCCAAGAGGCCAGAACCCCTCCCTCCATCCCATCTATATAGACCCGATATCTGCAGCGGGTCTCTGACCTGAGGCGGAAACAGAACATTTGTCCTTTGAGGGGCCGCCTGACCATCACCTTTTCACTCCCTCAAAGTCTCAGGAATTGTAGGCCTTTATATGGAGGTCATTCATATGGGGTCTTGAAATGTGCCACCTTATTCCAGCCCCTACTCAACCTCAGTTCTAAATGCTTTAGGTATATTAGCTCTTTAATCTCCCCCAAATGTTGTATTATCAGTATTTGTCATTGTTATTATTGTTGGTATTTTGTAGATGAGGACTGCCATAGCTCAGGGGGGTTAAAAAATATCCTCCCGGGGTGCTGGAGAGATAGTACAGAGAATAGGGTGCTTGTCTCGCACACAGATTCTGGTTCAGTCGCTTACGCTTTATATGGTTCCCTGAACCTGCCAGGAATGGTCCCTGAGCGTAAAGCTGGGAGGAAGCCATGTACACCACCTGGTGTGGTCCTGAAACCAACCATCAATCAAATACACAACAAAAAAACATTCCTGGCACTGGTGAAGTGGCTCAGCAGTAGGGAACTTGCCTTGCATGTAAGAGGCTTGGGTTTGATTCTTGGTATTGAAAGAAAAAAAAAAAGGCAACACACTGCAGGGAGCAGCAGAGCCACCAAGATTTCACCTAGCCCCCTTTGACTCTCAGAAGCTCAGGCATCTCTGGAGGTCAAGGCCCATGCATTGTATGCAGCTGACCCCTCTACATCCCTGACACCACCTGGTTCCCGAGCAAAGCCAGAGCCGCTCAGTGTCCCCCATGGTCTTATGGGCTTGAGGATCTCCGGGAGGGGCCTCCCGGCCTTCTGAACAACCCTGGGGGTCCCACCTCTCCCCCCCACCCTCCCCAAATAATCAAAGGATGCTCCTGGGTCAGGCGTGGGGGATGGGATTCACCTCTATGTTCACTGTCAGGCAGGTACTGATCAAACCCAACAGAATCCGTGTGAGCGTTTATGCAGTCCAGTGACCTGCCTGGATGCCACTACAGTGTTTTCCTGTTGCAGCCTTCCGTGAGCTCTCTGCATATGATGAGGTCCGGCTTCCCTGCCAAATTTCCCTATGGAGGGGTTATGTCTCAGATGCATGGAGACCCCGATGGTACAGAGGTTGTGGGGGGGCCCTCTTTTTTTTTTTTTTTGCTCTTTGGGCCACACCCAGTGATGCTCAGGGGTTATTTTTGGTTCTGCACTCAGGAATTACTCCTGGCAGTATTTGGAGGACCATATGGGATGCCAGAAATTGAACCTGGGTCGGCCGTGGGCAAGGCAGATGCCCTAACCGCTGTACTATCTCTCCGGCTCCTGGGGGCCCCTCTTGTAACTCTATCATTAAAACCCGAAATTGTGCTTCTCAAAAAAGATGTTCACATGGTCTTGTTTTTCTTTTTATTATTTTCTTTTTGGTAAAGCAAGATAGTTTTTATTGAGACATTTAGAAAGATGCCATGGAAGAGAAAAAGGATAAGGGAGACCCTGGGTTCACTTTTATCCTTGACCTCTAGAGGAGCCTGAACTTCTGAGAGTCAAAGCGGTCTAGTTTACAAAGGGGCCCAGTTCAGAAACATTTAGAAAGATGCCATGGAGAGAGAACACAGACTTCCTCAGAGAAAGGCAAGCAAAGGAAACAGACAAGCGAGTGACATACCCATGGTAGGAGCCAGTCTTGTTCATTTTTTAATTGCCGAATTTTATTTATTCGTTTGTTTATTTATTTATTTATTTGGAGCAGGAGGGCCACACTGGGCAGTGCTCAGGACTCAACTCCTGGTGTGCTCAGGGATCTCTCCTGGTGGTGCTTGGACCTTACGGAGTGTTAGGGATTGAACCCGGCTTGGCCGTGTGCAAAGCAAACGCTCTACCTGCTGGACTATTGTTCTGGCTCCTGGAAGTTTATTTGTACTGATGTCTGTTTACAGCAGCCGTCTGGGCAGTGCTGTCAGGGGAGGGGAAAATCGGGGATGTATGTGGCTCTCCCAGGGATCCTGGGGTCCTTGACATAATGGATCTCCACGTGTTCTAGACATGTGCTCTTACTCTTTTTTTTTTTTTGGTGGGGGGAGGGTGAATTTGGGGGTCACACCCGGTGGTGGTCAGGACTTGCTCTTGGCTCTCTTCTTAGGGAATCAGTCCTTGTAGTGCTCAGGGGACCATATGTGATGGTGGGGATAGAACCTGGGTCTC
The DNA here is from genome assembly GCF_027595985.1 of Sorex araneus. NCBI lineage: Eukaryota > Metazoa > Chordata > Mammalia > Eulipotyphla > Soricidae > Sorex > Sorex araneus. Next base: position 100,653,111 of record NC_073303.1, on the reverse strand, counting down.
CCGTGTGCAAGGCAAGTGCCTTAGCCTCTGTACTGTCACTTCCACCCCAGAATTCTTGGCACTTAAGCTATCTACCCAACCCCTAATTAGCTGCCAATTTTGTAACTTTATTTTTGTTTTGTTTGTGGCCTATATACAGTGGTGCTCGGGGCTTAGTCCTTGCTGTGTGCTCAATAATTTTATTTTCATTTAAAACATTTTTTGTTCAGGGGAGGATGTTTCTTTGGGTGCCACACCCAGTGGTGCTCAGGACTCTGGCCCTGAACACAGGATCTTGGAAGGGCTTGGTGGACCATGATGGGTGTCAGGGATCAAACCCCATGTCAACCAGTGCTTGGCAAGAATCCCTTTCCAGTGTACTATCACTCTGGCCCAGTGATGAAGAATTTTTTTTAATATAAAAAGAAATTGTTCTGGGGCTGGAGCAATAGCACAGTGGGTAGGGCGTTTGCCTTGCATGTGGCCAACCCGGATTCGATTCCCAGCATCCCATATGGTCCCCTGAGCACCGCCAGGAGTAATTCCTGAGTGCAGAGCCAGCAGTAACCCCAGAGCATCTCCGGGTGTGACCCAAAAAGAAAAAAAGAAAAAAAGAAAAAATTGTTCTTGTTTTTGGGCCAGGTTCTGGGGCTTTTGTAGATGACTAACCTGAGTGTCAGAATTAATTGTTTACCTTCTACTTTTTTTTCTTTTACTATGAACTTTTTTTTTTTCTGGTGGGGAGGGGGGTTGTCTGCCAGGCGGCTAGGACTCTCAGTAATGCTTTGCCCGGATAGCAACCAAGGCCAGCCTGGCAGTGCTCAGTAGACCATGCCATTCCAGCCTATGTGTGCTAGGTATCCCTTGGGGGATACCTCTTGAAGGTCACCTCTCACTGTCACTGTCACTGTCATCCCGTTGCTCATCGATTTGTTCGAGCGGGCCCCAGTAACGTCTCTCATTGTGAGACTTATTGTTACTGTTTTTGGCATATCCAATACGCTACGGGTAGCTTGCCAGGCTCTGCCGTGAGGGCGCGATACTCTCGGTAGCTTGCCGGGCTCTCCGAGAGGGGCGGAAGAATCCAACACGGGTCAGCACGTGAAAGGTGAATGCCCAACCACTGTGTTATTGCTCCAGCCCCCCTCCAAGGTCACCATCTTCTTCTTCTTTTTTTTTTTTTTGGCTTTTTGGGTCACGCTCGGCGATGCTCAGGGGTTACTCCTGGCTCTGCACTAAGGAATTACTCCTGGTGGCACTCAGGAGACCATATGGGATGCTGGGAATTGAACCTGGGTCGGCCGCTGCAAGGCAAATGCCCTACCCGCTATGCTATCACTCTAGCCCCGGTCACCATCTTCTTGTGTCTGATGGCTGCAGAGCCCTGGATCTCGGTCGCATGGCTTGTTCACTAGGAATTGCTTTGTTTACATACTGAGTTGCCCTCAGTCTACGGGTATTGTCTTCCCTTTTTTGGGGGTGGGGGGCATACTCAACAGTGCTCAGGGCTTACTTCTGACTCCGTGCTCAGGTATCACTCCTGGTAGTGCTCAGGGGACCATATGGGGTCCTGGGGCTCAAATCAGGTTGGCCATGTGTAAGACCAATGCCTTACCCGCTCTGCTACCGCTCCGGACGGGGTAATGTCTTCTTGAAGTTTAGCAACCAGAGTTGGTGCTATGGAATCCAGGCAGAATGAGAGGGAAACCAGAAACTGCAGCCAGAGGCATCTGGGGACATCATCTTAGGGGATAGTGCAGATCAGGGTTTCTTTGGGGTGAGTGACTTCACTTGTCTAGGCCTCAGTTTCTGCATCTGTAAGATTGGCATGGGAGGACATCAGCTTGATGAGTTGTCTTGATAGAGAACAATAAGTGCTCAGGGGAGGATCAGTATAGGGAGCTACCATTATTAGTTACTCTTCATGCATTTATTACTGCTTGTGGCTACTAGGGGTAGCAGACTCTGAACCTGCTGGTTATATCCTTGGGAAGATGGTGTCTTCTCCGAGTTTCTTTCCAGCAGCAGAAAGAAACCATAACTAATATAAGGGAGATTATAAAAAGTAGGAAAGTCGGGACTAGAGCAATAGCACAGCGGGTAGGGCGTTTGCCTTGCATGTGGCCAACCCGGGTTCGATTCCCAGCATCCCATATGGTCCATATGGTACCCTGAGCACCACCAGGGGTGATTTCTGAGTGCAGAGCCAGGAGTAACCCCTGTGCATCGCCAGGTGAGACCCAAAAAGCAAAAAAAAAAAAAAAAAAAAAAAAGTAGGAAAGTTGTAGCAACTGCTCTCAGAAAGACAGGGATTAGACTGCCTGTGCAATTTATTAGTTTTTAGTTTTTAAAAAATTCGTTTCCAGGCTGGAGCGATAGCGCAACTGGTAAGGGCATTTGCCTTACACGTGGCCAACCCGGGTTTGATTCCCAGCATCTCATATGGTCCCCCGAGCACCGCCAGGAGTAATTTCTAAGTGCAGAGCCAGAAGTAACCCCTGAGCATTGCTGAGTGTGACTCCGCACCCAATAAAAAAGCAAAAAATACAAAAAAAAAAAAAGAAGAAGAAGAAATTAGTTTCCCCTCCCCCCCTTCCCAGGGGTGAGGGATGCCTACCAGGAGGTGCTTGCAGGCTATTCTCAGCTTGGGGCTCGGGTGTTGGGCAGACTCTGCAGTGCTGGGCATAGAATCCGGGTCTCCTGCATGCACAGCACATGCTGCAGACAGCCAGTCCGGCTCCCTTTGCTCCGCTGCAGGCTCCCTCCCAGGGACCTAACACTTAGTGCAGAGGAAGTGAGCCCTTGAGGACAGAACGCGGTTGTTATTATTTAATATTTTTCAGGACTCTGTTTTGCTACTCTGTCGATGAGTCACTGAGCTGTAACTGAGCTCGGCAGGAACTGCTGGAGGCCTCCCTGTTACTTCTCTTCTAGTCCAAGTCCCAGGGGGGTGGCGGGGAGGGGGGGTGGGGGTGGGGAGAGGCAGTGCCAGCAAAAAAGAAAAACAAAACAAAACAAAACAAAACAAAGAAACAGGGGAGCACCAACTTCAGGGCAAAGTTGCACTGACGCCTGTGTGAAAACTGCTGTAGGGCCTGATGCAGGGAGGTTGCTCCAGGTGGTAGTTGCTATATTTATTATTACTAGTGTTTTCCTTTGGTGGCTGCCCTTCAGGGTCAGGGAGATGGGACAGGGCATGTGCCTAAGCTTGGCTCAGTCATTGGTTCCCAGAGCATTGTGCGGTGTAGCCCTGGGGGCCCCCCCAGCATCTCTGGCTGTGGACCTGGAGGCCCCTGAACACTGCTCCGTGGACTAGGGTTCCCCATGGCCCTGCTGAGCCTGAACAGTGCAGCACACATTCTTGGGCCTGGTGGGTGGCTCAGTTGACCAGATATTGCCCCCCAGGCCTCCGGAGCACCACTTGGGAGACCCCTTAATAAAAAGATGAGAGAGAGAGAGAGAGAGAGAGAGAGAGACAGAGAGAGAGAGAGAGAGAGAGAGAGAGAGAGAGAGAGAGACAGAGACAGAGACAGACAGAGACAGAGACAGACACAGAGACTGAGACACAGAGACAGAGACACAGAGACAGAGACACAGAGACAGACACAGAGACAGAGACACAGAGACTGAGACACAGAGACAGAGACAGACACAGAGACAGAGACACAGAGACAGAGAGAGACAGAGAGAGACAGAGACACAGAGACAGAGAGAGAGACAGAGAAACAGAGAGAAGAAAATGTCTGCCATAGAGGCAGGTGAGGGAGGGGTGGGGGATGTCAAGAGGGAAACTGGGGACATTGGTGGTGGGAAATGTACACTGGTGGAGGGATGGGTGTTGGAGGGTGTTGGAACATTGTATGACTGAAACCCAATCATGAACAACTTTAACTCTGTATCTCTTGGTAATTCAATAAAATATATATACAGATATAGATATTAACCTAAAAAAAAAAAGACAACTCCTTTTATCCATTTCCCTTATCACATTTTCTTTTATCTTTTTGTTCTTTGGACCATACCTGGCTGTCCTCAGAGCTTATCCCTAACTTTGCAATCAGGGCCTCCCTAGAAGGGGTTGGGAGACTATATGGAGTGCTAGGGATTGAACTGGGTCAGCTGTGGGCAAGGCAGGCACTCTGATCCCTGTATGATCTCACTACCTCTCTCCACATCCCAATTTTATTTCCTCCTGCGGTACTAGTTGCAGATTTTCTTTTTTCTTTTTTTTTTTTTTAGTTTGTATCCCTCTAGGATTGCTATGTTAAAATCCAGCGGGATGGTCTTAGGTGATGGGACATCTTGGAAGTCGTAGGTCTAGATGAGGTCACGGTCCCTGTGAAGGGAGAGTGCTCTTAGAAGCCACCAAGAGATTTCTTCTCTAGGTGAGATCACAGGTGTCACCTTTGTTAGCTGAGAAGGCAGCGCGTGCCAGAAACCCAAAGAGCCAGAATCTCCATCTTCACTTCCCAGCCTCCAGGTCTGTGAGAAATAAATTCCTCTTGTTGAAGTACTACAGTCGGGATCTGGAGCAGTAGCACAGCAGGTAGGGCATTTGCCTTGCATGTGGCCGACCCGGGTTCGAATCCCAGCATCCCATTTGGTCCCCAGAGCACTGCCAGGAGTAACTCCTGAGTGCAGAGCCAGGAGTAACCCCTGTGCATCGCCGGGTGTGACCAGAAAGAAGTACTACTGTCTATGGTATTTCGTGATGGCAGCTCGAGCTCGCTAAGAAGTTCTCGTCATTACGAGCGCATCATCTATCTTCTCCAAGCACTGTAGCACTGTAGCACTGTCCTCCCGTTCATCGATTTGCTCAAGTGGGCACCAGTAACATCTCCATTGTGAGACTTGTTGTTACTTGTTTTACTGTTTTTGCCGTATCAAATACGCCACGGGGAGCTTGCCAGGCTCTGCCATGCAAATGATAAATTGTAAGGGTGCTTACAGCCATGAATTCAGCCAAAATGTACTGTGCGCCTGCTCTGTCCTGTGGGTTGGGCATTGCAAAAGGAGCAGCAGTGAAAGATGTCTGTGATGCTTGCAGTAGAGCTGGGATGGAGACAGACACAGCCCGTACCAGCTCAGGAACCAGAGGCTGAACAGGGGCATGAAGAGTGTAGCAGAGGGCAGCGTGTTCCGTGGAACTAGCGGCGCCGGGTCAGGGCCTGGGTTTGGAAGGCAGGTCAGAGTAGGCCATGTTAAGCTGACACTGAGCTGGGGATGTGACTCAGTGACAGACCATTTGTCTTGCACATGTGAGGCCCTGGGCTAGTCCCTTGGCATGGTGGTGGGGGGGAAAAAAAAGAGGTACTGGAGGAGGGTGCCAAGCAGGATGAGGCTGCTGCTCCTTTCAGTGTTGACTTTTACTCTGGCGTCCAGAGGAAAAGCTGGTTGGAGTTGATTGAGCTTTGGAAATGATCCCTTGGGCCCGTGTCAGAAGCAGGAGGCCGGGAAGCAAAAAGGCCTGTCAGGAAGGTTGGCAGCAGGGGGTGTTGGGCAGCAGTGTGGGGCTGTCCGCTACGGGTCAGACGGAGCTCATTCATTCACATCCGAGTGGAGGGATGCTGTGCTGTAAAAGCACCTCACATTTCAGCTCGGCCCGGGAAATAGCTTAGAGGGGCGGAGCACATGCCTTGCATGCAGAAGGTCGCAGGGTTGAGAGTGAGTGTGTGTGTGTGTGTGTGTGTGTGTGTGTGTGTGTGTGTGCGCGCGTGTGTGCACGCCTGTGTGTGCGTGCACATGCACCTACTAAGTTGGGGGCTCAGGGTGCCAAGGATTGAGCCCTGGTTGGCTGCTTGCAAGGTGCTATTGTTCTGTGCTATTTGTTATTGCTCCATCCCAAGGAGCCCCCAGTTTGATCCCCGGAGCCTTGTCATCCCTGACTATCACTCAGGAAGTATCCCAGGAGTAATGCTGCATGTCCTTGCCCCTCCCCCCAAAACCACCGCCAATAAAAAAAAATATAATCCAAACTATCATACACAGAAGAATGTATGCTAACTCATTAGTGAACTCTGATACTGATAGCTTATAAAGTTTCAATTTTGTCAGATTTTGGTTCTGGAGTGAGAGTACAGAAGTAAGGCACTACTTGCCTGGCATGTGGGCCAAAGGCAGTTTGAATCCCTGGCACCACATATGGTCCCTGGAGGACCTCTGAGGGGTCACTCCTGAGCAAGAGCCAGGAATAGCCCTTGAGCACGTCTAGGTGTGGTCCAAGCCACAAATGTAATTTAAAAAATATTAGATTTGTTGTTGTAAATATTAGATTGGTTGTTGTGTGTAAAGTGAGCTTTTGTTTCTGTTGGGTTAAATGTCTTATCAGAGTATTTATTCTACCTTTTTCTGGTAACTCTAGTGTGGGTTCTCTAAGGTTTGACACATTGACAGCCTGCACTGCCATTTGTGTTGATAAAACTACGTTCAAGTGTGACTCGCTGCTGGCACACACTTAAACACATCAACGGGTTAAAGGCTCACCAGGCTGTCTCCTCTTCCCATCGGGCAGCACTGCCGTGGAGCAGACAGAGTTTCTGGCACAAGCTAGGGACTCAGGGAATGGAAGGAGCATGAGAGAGTGCCAGGTGGAGGACATGCTGTAGTGGAAAGCCGTCCCTGGCCACAGGAAGCTTGGGAGAGAGGCTGCTTCCTGCTGCTGCAGCCTGCAGGGACGATGCTGGTGGAGATGGCGGGTCTTAGAAACCTTTGCCATGCAGGGTGGGTGGTCCCTGGTTTCAACAGGAACCTTCCACGGGCTAGACTGTTACGGAGCATTACACTGTGTTGATGGCTTAGCTGGAGTGTTGGTGACTCCCAAAAATCTTAATGACCAGGCCGAGGTGATTTAAGTGGGTTCCTGAGACTGGGAAGAGAGTTCAGAGGAAAAGCATCTTACATCTGGGAGGCCATGGGTTTTTTTTTTTTTTTTTTGCTTTTGCTTTTTGGGCCACACCCGGCGATGCACAGGGGTTACTCCTGGCTCTTCACTCAGGAATTACTACTGGCGGTGCTTAGGGGACCATATGGGGACCATATGGGATGCTGGGATTCAAACCCAGGTCGGCCGCGTGCAAGGCAAACGCTCTACCCGCTGTGCTATCGCTCCAGCCCCAGGCCTTGGGTTTGATCCCTGGCATAGTCAGTCAGTGGCCTGTACCCTCTGGGCATGCTCACACCTTCTTCCCCCTTGCTCCTCTTTCCCTGCCTCCAGTCTCTCCCTCCCCCTTCCTTCCTTCCTTCCTTCCTTCCTTCCTTCCTTCCTTCCTTCCTTCCTTCCTTCCTTCCTTCCTTCCTTCCTTCCTTCCTTCCTTCCTTCCTTCCTTCCTTCCTTCCTTCCTTCCTTCCTTCCTTCCTTCCTTCCTTTTATCTCACTTTTTGGTTTGGTTTTGTTTTGGGCTGTACCTGGTGGTTTGGCTCTGTGTTCAGGGATCACTACTGGCGAAGCTTGGGAGCCCTGATTGGGTGCTAGGGATTGAACCCCATTTGACCGAGTGCAGGGCAAGTGCCCTACCTGCTGTCCTCTCGCTTTGGCCACTCTGGGCACTTTTCAAAGCTGGAAACCAGTGAGTCACTTTCTGGGTTTCCATTTGCAAGACAAGGGCTCACTGTGGCTGAGTTTTAGCATGTCTCCATGTTGGATGGTTTAGTCTGACCCCTTGACAAAGCTGCCTAGGAAAATTTGGGTGAAGGCTTATCTTTGCATATCCAGGGCAAAAGTATAGAAAAGATAACTATTTCTTGAGTTAAAATACAATCTCTGTTTTGCCCCTGTTGTCGTTTAAGAAAATAGTTGTAATTATGGTTATTTGTTTACATCCTGACTTCACTTAGTTACCATTAGGTCAGAAGCATTCCTGAGCATTGTTATACACACTTTGTTTGTGTCATTGCGCAGATAACATTTCTCTTCAGTGAATGTTTCATTGTTTACGTAATCAGTCCTTTCATTTGGACAATTAGCTTCGCAATAGACTATTTATATACACATAACATTTTCTAGTTTGTTTTTGATAAATCTCCAGTTCTGGGATTATTGCTTCATAGTGTCTAAGTTTTCTTTCTTTCTTTTTTTTTCTTTTCTGTATTTGTGTTGGAGATTGCATCCCAGCTTGCAGGACATGGGCATTACCATGACAATGCATTTCTAGCCCCTAAATCTTTTTGTGTTTTTTTTTTTTTTGGGGGGGGAGGGTGATCACTGGAGTGATGCTCAGGGATTTCTCCTGGCTCTGCACTCAGGAATTGCTCCTGATGGTTCTCAGGGGACCATATGGAATGCTTAGGATTGGACCCAGAGCAGCCTCTTTAAGGCAAATGCCCTACCTGCTACACTGTTGCTCCGGACCCTAAATCTTAAACTTTTTTTTTTTTTTGAGCTAAACTTTATTTTATTTTTATAAAGTTTTTCTTACATTTAATATTCAAACACCAATTCCATCACCATTGCACATTCCCACCACCATATTTCGAATGTTTTCACCCCAAATCCCAAATCGTGCCCCTCAAAGCAGAACCGAAACAATTAATTTTGTATTGCTTATTATGAATAATTCACTAAAAATGGTCCAATAAAGTTTCCTTCGAGGAAAATGTGTGAAGATTGTTGTATTTCATCCTGGAGCAATTAAGACCTTGTATAAGAGATTATTAATATGTTCGTTAAACCCCATCAAATGCTGTGTGCTACTCTTGGCACATCAGTGGTGTAGAGTATGAGAGGTTGCTACAGGAATTCTAAAATTTAGAATACTATTATACAGCAGTTTCACTCCTAGGTGAGACCCATGTTGCTCTCTTCTGGGACCTTTTTTTTCTGAGTTTCTGGATCACAGCCGTTGAAGAGATTGTATGGTGCCAGGGGCAGTTTGTGGGTGTGACTGCCAAGCTACTGGTAAACTTGGGAGCTGGGGGGAGGAGGCCCACTCTTGCTCAGAGCGAGCTTGGAGATTTCAATCATGGGTCCCGCATACCTGGGTTTTTCTGTAGGTTCACTCATGGGTGAGACTCATCTAAGCCTGTGGAGAGTTGTGTGAGCATGATGATGATTGATTTCTGGAGGTTTTGGCTCCCGGAGCTCTGTTGGATCAGGGAGGAAAACTCACCCACCCTCCTCCGAATTGCCCTGGTGATGACAGCCTGGTGCTGGGTCTGGATGTTCTTTGGGAGCTTTTATTTCTGAGTCATGGCTGTTGGTGAGATTATATGATGTCAGGGGCAGTTTGTGGGTATGACTGCTAAGCTACTGGTAAACTTGGAGATGGGGGGAAGAGGCCCACTCCTGCTTGAGCTGGTAAATCTTAAACTTTTTTTTTTTTTTTTTTTGCTTTTTGGGTCATACCCGGCGATGCACAGGGGTCATTCCTGGCTCATACACTCAGGAATTACCCCTGGCGGTGCTCAGGGGACCATATAGGATGCTGGGATTTGAACCCGGGTCGGCCGTGTGCAAGGGAAACGCCCTACCTGCTGTGCTATCACTCCAGCCCCTAAATCTTAAACTTTTAAGTGGATATTATCACTCTGAATATTTGCAACAAAGTCACATTTGTTGTTTGCTGATGATAGGTGTCAGTTATAACACTGAGATGTCATTTACACTGACACGATACATGTTGGTGTATTTTATACACACCTATATTCCTTGGTTTTCTTCATTCTCTTATTCAGCAGATATTTGTTGATGACCTACTGTGTGCCAAGCACTGTTGTAGACCTTGGGTATTCGGTTGTGATCTAAACAGATGTGCTGCCATTTTTTTTTTCTTTTTCATAATTGTTGTTGGAGCAGAGAGGTTCTGGGGACATACGGTTCTGGGAACTGAACTCACAGGTATTCTAACACTTGAGATCCAGCCCCAGGTGCCTGTTTTCATGATGCTTATTGTGGGGTTGCAAAGACCGAACAAGGAAGCAAACAAAAAAAAATAGCGACATTATTGTAAAGATTAGTGCAGGATATAAAATTGAAAATGGGAGAAGAGATGAACACTGAAACCATGCTCTTGTGTAACAAATTGGCATTCAAGAGACATGAAGGCAGGGAGAGGGAGTCAGGACCCAGGGGAAGGAAAAGATGGCGCATCTGATTCTGTGTTAGAGGAAAGAAGCAAATACATACATGTAAGCAAATAAAGCTTACTGTACAGAGGAGACACCCGAGACTTCAGCAGCCAAGTCATTCAACCCAGTAAAGCGAATGAATGAAATGCACATCCCAGAGTTTTCAGAAGAAGAATGGATAGTCCGTCTGGATCCTGAATTGGTTCTGAAGCTCTACCAGTCTGGCTTTTTGAGCTCTGACCTATGGATTCCCTCAGTTTAGAACTCAGCGCTGGGTGTGCCGATAAACACATACAGCTGGAACACAGTTGTGCTGGATGGCACATGGCATGAGACATGTCCATCCTCCTGCGTCCCCACCTTCCTTTCTGCCCGTGCTAGTGGCTTCCTCCCCTGCAACCACTGATTGGTTTTCTACCAAGAGTTTTGCTTTCCTTTTTCCTGTGATTGGAATGCCTGTCTATGCAGCCCGTGAGCTGGGGCTCTTCCACTCCACTAGCACTGTAGCACTGTCATCCTGTTGTTCATCGATTTGCTCGAGCGAGCACCAGTAACGTCTCCATCGTGAGACTTGTTGTTACTGTTTTTGGCATATCGAATACACCACAGGGAGTTTGCCAGGCTCTACCATGAGGGCAAGATACTCCTGGTAGCTTGCCGGTTCTCTGAGAGGGATGGAGGAATCGAACCTGGGTCAGCCACATGCAAGGCAAATGCCCTACCCGCTGTGCTATTGCTCCAGTCCTCCACTAGCACTCTCTCCACTCCACGAGCACACAGGCAGTTGTGCGGTGTGCAGCTGTGTGTCAGGATTTTGCTGGTTTATTTTTTTATTTTTTATTATTATTTTTTTGCTTTTTTTTGGGGGGGGTCACACCCGGTGATAGACAGGGGTTACTCCTGGCTCTGCGCTCAGAAATTACTCCTGGCGGTGCTAGGGGACCATATGGGATGCTGGGAATCGAACCTGGGTTTGCCGTGTGCAAGGCAAACACCCTACCCCCTGTGCAATCGCTCCAGCCCCAATTTTGCTGGTTTAAATTGCTGAGCAGGGCACTTCTCATCTCTGGACCCATCTCTGTTCCTTGGTGTTGCATAGGGAAAAACATTTGGGGCTCTTTCCAAGAGTGTACAGATTTCCTAGTTTACCAGGTGCCAGAAATACAAGTCTGACTCAGGACTTGGCTGGGTGGCATGGTTTCCTTGGTGTAGCCAGGGTCTCCTTGGTGGCACAGAGCAGAGCTCAGCAGGCGCCCAAATCGAAAGCAGATGTGTCCTCAGCTCCCAAGGTAGGCCTGAGAATTCACAGCTCTTGCTGAAGGATATTGGAGACAGATGTGCACATTTAGAAAAAGGCTGCAAAGATTTATTGAGATTGAACATTTGTTTGCTTTTTGAGGAGTGGCCTCAAGCTTACTCCTGGCTCAGTGCTCACTCCTGGGGGCTCTCAGAGGACCACATGTGGTGCTGGGGATTGAACCCAGGCAGCTCGCATGCAAGGCAAACACCTTACCGGCTGTATAATCTCCCTGGCCCCACACGGATGGATCCTGCTAAGTGAAGTAAATCTGAAAGAGACAGATTCCTTATGATTTTATTCATGTGTAAGATGAACCTACCAAACAGACCACAGCCATTTAAAACATACTCTAGGGTCAAACGGCTAGTCCCTGATAGGGCAGGGGAAAGTGTTGGCAAACTGAGTTAGGTACAGGGAGAAAGGATGGTGATGCCGAGTTTTGGTGGTGAACAGAATGTGAGCTGAACAGGCGTCATTCTAATTTGGTACACCTGAAGCCTGTGTAATGTCATGTACCGATTCTGGAGGGAATTATAGTCAGGGACCCCAGAGCTGGCCCAGTGGCTTAATGAGCATGACGGCACAGAATGCTTGGGAATATTAAAATTTTGTAAAGACGGAATTGGCCAGGGCCTGGAGTGATAGTACAGTGGGTAAGGCACTCAGCTTGCATGCAACGGACCTAGACTTGATATCTTGCATCCCGTAGGGTCCCAGATTTTATCAGGAGCCAGGGGTGATCCCTGTGCACAGAGCCAGGAGTAATCCATGAGCACAGCCAGGTGTGTCTCCACAACCAATCAACCGACCCAACAATAAAAAGGGAGTAGACCAAATCAACGCTTTCAGTTTAGGCCTGCAGAATGCCTGTGCGTTTACCCATCATTAAGAAGGAATGTTTTGCACATTGGTTGGCTGCTGGCCAAGCAACTATATAGTGACTAGCATAGAGGGGAGGATGGGGGGTCCTACCAAGTCACCTGACTTGCAACTGTTCCCTAGTGCCTTCGGCTGTTCATTGGTTTGAGTGACCAGCCCATTAAGTTGTACTACCGAAGTGCGAGCAATGAACCAGGCAGGGTAGCTCCCGGAAACACATTGACCAGACACTGTGTGTGCTGCGCTTTGCGGGTCTGCTGCATTCAGTGTGGGAGAAGGCAGGTGTGCGTCACGTGCCGCTGCTCTGTTGAACTTCTAAGCCGTGAGATGAACAGATTTATGGCACGTGATGATTATGCCTCGGAAGGTAATAAACCCATTTAGGGATCCAAGCCCTTCCCTTCCCCTGCAAAAAAAAATTAAACCCCAACAACAAAACTGGTGTGACTGATATGTGGTAAAGTGGGTAACTCAGTCCTGAAGCTCATCTCAGGAGCCAGGGCCCCCCCTAAGAGCACCCATCTCCCAAATGCTGGTCCTTGGGGCCTCCTTCCTCCCATCTCTGCCTTCCTCATCCTCTCTGGGCCCTAAGAGCTTTTATTTATTTATTTATTTATTTAGGAGCGATAGCCCAGTGGGTAGGGTGTTTGCTTTGCACTAGGCCGACCTGGGTTGGATTCCTCCGTCTCTCTCAGAGATCCCGGCAAGCTACCGAGATTATCCCATCCGCATAGCAGAGCCTGGCAAGCTACCCGTGGCATATTCAATATGCCAAAAACAGTAACAATAAGTCTCACAATGGAAACGTTACTGGTGCCCGCTCGGGCGATGAGCCATGGGATGATAATGATGACAGCGATACGGTGATTTATTTTGGTGGCTCAGGGCTTCCTCCTGGCTCGGCAAATCAGGGATCACTCCTGGTGGGCTTGGTGGGTCTGTGTGGAGCGTCATGGATCAAATCCGGGTCTGATGCCCGCAAAGCCAGTTGTAATATCATATCGGGTGGTGCTTGGGGGCTCTTCCTCGCTCCAGGCTCAGGGGTTCCTCTGGTGGGACTGGGGACCACGTGTTGGGGGGTGTTGAACAGGCGCCTCCCCAGTGCAGAGCAGGCCCTCAGTCCGTTAAGCTCTCTGGGCTCTGAGGGAGCTTTGGATAGGGCAAACTAGACACTCATAAGATTGTTCAATTATTCCCCTGTAATTCTGTGATGTGGTAAACTAATAGAAGGCAATCAAAAAAAAAAAAAAAAAGAAGGTGGAATCAGAGTGGAATCCAGTCAAACAAGACACTGGAGCTTAAAACTGGCCATGGTTGGTTCCGGCTGAGGTGCTGGCCGGACCGGGTGAGGAACCCTGCAGGCCTGAGCACTGTCTCCCAGGCTCCTGGGCTGGGGTCACAGCACGAGCGTCCGACTCAGCAGCTGGCGGCTCAGGCATGTTGAAGGTTTGGCATAATGTGAGTTTTCTAGAGAGGTTATTGGTCTCCGTAGATGCATTTCCTTTCCTTTCTGACTGCTTTTCTGGGGGCGGGGGAGGGGAGAGGCCGCATGTGGTAGTACTTGCCGGCCACTCCTGACTGGGCTTGGGAGGGGTCAGCGGCGCCTGGCATGAAAGCAAGGGCAGCTACATGCCAGGCGGGAGCTTCACCCCTGCAATCTCTCCAGCCTTTACCTTGAGCAAGGAACCCTCCGTCTTTCCTCTTGTTCTCCCCTCCCTCCCTTTCTCCCTTCCTTCTCTTCTCCCTCCCTTCCTCTTACTTCCATTTTCTGGGCCATGCCAGGTGATGCTCAGGGATGGCTCTTGGCTTTGTACTCACCCTGGCAATGCTCAGGGAGGGCATATGTGGTGCTGGGGGGTGGACCTGCGTCGGCAACATGCAGGGCAAGTTCCTCATCCCCTAGACTGCTCTCTCTGGTCCCGGGATTCCACTTTTTAAAAAGGAACTGGATAGGTATTTTTTTTATATATATCTATAAAACTTTTTTAATATCTATCTATCTATATATTTTTATATCTATAAAATTTCTTTTGGCCATCCATGTCAGGGGACCATGAGGTGCTGGGACTCCTATATGCAAAATGTGAGCTTTGGCCTTGCCCTTTGTACCATCTTCCCTACCCTGCATTTTCTTTGGTGGTGTGGGCGGGGCGGTGGCTGGGGCATCTAATGTCTGTGCCTGGTTTGTAAGTAACCAAATAAAACACTGAAATAAATAACACTCTTTTTGTTTTTTTTGCTTTTTGGGTCACACCCAGCCATGCACAGGGGTTACTCCTGGCTCTGCACTCAGGAATCACTCCTGGCGGTGCTCTGGGGACCATATGGGATGCTGGGAATTGAACCCTGGTCAGCCGCATGCAAGGCAAACGTCCTACCCGCTGTGCTACCTCTCCAGCCCCTCACTCTAGATTGGTAAGTGAAAGTCAAAGGCCAGACAAAACACTGTGCATCAGGGGCCTGAACTATAGCACAGTGGGGAGAGCATTGGCCTTGTATGCTGCTGACCCGGGTTTGATTCCTGGCACCCAGGATGGTTCCCTCAACACTGCCAGGAACACTGCCAGGAGCGTTTCCTGAACACAGAGCCAGGAGTCAGCCCTGAGCACAGCTAGGTGAAGTCCAAAAGTCCTCCCCACCCAAATCGTTAAGCAATTGTGACCCCTCTTTTCTGACCCAGCCTTGCTTACGGCAGCCTCTTTCTCACCGCAACTCCTGGGGACACCCAGGTTTCCCCTCCCTCCTCCCCTTCTTGTCCAGGAGGGTGTCAGCTCAGGGTCCTCCTTGCTTAGAGCCGCAGGGACCTGAACTCCCCGCCTCCTCGGTGCTCACAGCAGCGCATCCCTCCTGGAACCCCCTCGTGGTTCCCCGGCTGCTTCTGAGACTGCCCTGGGCCTGGGAAAGTTATTATTTCCTGGAGCGACGACTGTTCTTCCTCTGTCCCCGCTCCTCCTCTGTCCCGCAGCACAGGTTAGCCTGATGTGGGAGGAAGGGAACCCCTCGGGGGTCCTGCTGGGCCAGGAGGTGTTGGTGTGCTTTGGGGAAGCAGCTCCGGGTGCCTGCCAGTTCTGCCCTCCCTGCTGCCCAGTGCTGACCTGCCCCAGGGGAGCGAGCCTCGTTTCCCCGGTTGTTCTTCCCGTATAGTGAGCCATCAGGGCAGAAGGACTTCATGCAGCCAGTCTGCTCGCTGGACGGGAAAAGCCCCAGTGTTGTGTAGCTTCTCCATCTTGCCGTCTTTCTGAGCATCCCGGAAGACATGGAGAAACGGTCCCGCTCTGTCTGTTCTGTTGATGTGTGACTGCAGCAGAGCGTGGCTCTGGGGGAATAAAAAAAGCACCAGGGAGGTAATTTCATGTAATTATATTTTTTAATTGAACTCACATTGCATTACATCAATTTTAAGTGTGTAACATTGTCTATCAGTGTCTACCAATGTGTTGGACTATTACTGGTGAATGTTAAAATTTGACCCTTGTCATATAATTGACCCCTTGTCCCGGACTTACACCCCTCCCTTCCTTCTTTCCTCCACTAACCCCTAATTTGGTTTTATTGCCTGGATGCGTATGTTAATTTTTATTTAGTTCATTCATTTGGTTCACTAGCTGCTACTACTAATGGTGAAATCATAAGTAAGGTGTTTGTCTTTCTCCATGTGAATTACTTTAAAATACAGAGAAAGTCTCTAGCTCTACTCATGTTGTAGCATGTGGCAAGACTTCATCTTTATTAATTAATTTACCTACTGATCTTAAGGACTGGAGTGATAGCACAGTGGGTAGGGCATTCGCCTTACATGCGCCAACCCGGGTTTGATTCCTCCGTCCCTCTTGGAGAGCCTGGCAAGCTACTGCGAGTATCCCTGCCCGCACGGCAGATCCTGGCAAGCTACCTGTGGTATATTCGATATGCCAAAAATAGTAACAACAAGTCTCACAATGGAGACGTTACTGGTGCCCGCTCGAGCAGGCAACGGTTGAACAATGGGATGACAGTGCTACAGTGCTACACTGCTACTGATGGTAAGAGGCTATACCTGATGGTACTCTGAGATGACGCCTGTTGGTGATTGGATACCTTATGGGGTGCTTTTAACCTGGGTCTAGACAGACTGTACAAAGGTTAAGGCATTTGTCTCACATGTTGCCTACCCTTGTTTGATCTTTATTTTTTTTTTTTTTTTTTGGTTTTTGGGTCACACCTGGCAATGCACAAAGGTTATTCCTGGCTCTGCACTCAGGAATTACTTCTGGCGGTGCTCGGGGGACCATATGGGATGCTGGGAATCGAACCCGGGTTGGCTGCGTGCAAGGCAAACACCCTACCCGCTGTGCTATTGCTCCAGCCCCGGCCCTTGTTTGATCTTTAGCACCCCATATGGTCCCTGAGCACAGAGTCAGGAGTAGCCCTGAGCACCACTCAGTTTGTTCCCTTCCCCCAGAAGGGCCTTTCACCACCCCAGTTTGTTCGACCTGAGCAAAAGGACATGGGGATGGTTTTATCCCCAAGCAATCTGGAGCTCACTGAGCAGCCTGGATAAAGCTCTGGGTCTGGACCCTCCTCAACAGAGCTCGCCAGCCGCATCAGTCCCTCTTACTCTTCTTACTTGCTGAAACCCCAGCCAGAAGCAGCACTTTAGAGTTCCTGCTGAGAAGGTTAATGATTGGCAGCCCCATCTCCTCCCCCAGTGCTCTGTACACTAATCACATTTCAGCCTCAGCTTCCCTGGAGGCACCTTCCAGACCAGCTGGACACAGCGTGCCCGAAGATTCCCGCTGAATCCGTCCTCCGGGCAAACCCTTGGTCCAAAGGGCACACCCCATCCCCACTTCTAAGGTGTGGGAGTCTAAGGAAGGGTATTATTTCAACTTGTAAGTTTTTTTAATTTTATTTTTTAATTGTGCTACTGGGCTGGAGCAAGAACGCAGTGGGTAGGGTGTTTGCCTTGCATGCGACTGACCTGGGTTTGATTCCTCCATCCCTCTCGGAGAGCCCAGCAAGCTACCGAGAGTATTCCGCCTGCACGGCAGAGCCTGACAAGCTACCCGTCGAGTATTTGATATGCCAAAAACATTAACAATTCACAATGGAGACATTACTGGTACCCGATCAAGCAAATCGATGAACAACGGGATGACAGTGCTACGACAGTGCTACGGTGCTACTATTTCGAAAACAGGATTGATCAAATATGGTTTTGTGGTCCATCTCAGGGTATTTGATATAGTCACGTGGCTGCCTGACCTGCACCGCAAATCTCCAGGGCTCTTCATCTTCCTAAGCACCCTTCGTTCTGGAATGAGGTTCAATTCCACACAACACCAAAGCTGGACAGAGACAAGTCTCCGTCCTGTCCTCTCTCCCCCAGGGTCCCTTCAGTGTCAGTGGCCCCCGGAGGCTCCCATTGCTCACCGCCTTGTTACACTCAGCATTGGGCTTCAGGCTGCAGCCCTGGGCTGCTTGTGTCGACGGCATTCCTTCCAAAGGCTGGGGGGCTTCTAGAAGAGCGCGCAGGCACAGTTGCACAGTTCGACTCCACTCTGTTCGTCTGTCTGTGGCTTGCTTTGCTCTTTGGGTTGTGAGTGAGGTGGTTGTGAGTCTCGAGGAATAAGTGTTGCTGGCTTTTAGAACAATGATCATTCTGTGCTTTAGTTTTGGGGGGAGTGAGCATATTGTTTTCCACAGCAGCTGTACTCTGGCACGGGGGGAGGGTGTCCCATTTTCCACACCTTCACCCCCAGAAGACTTGTTGCCTTCTTTTCATTTCTGACCACCTTTCAAAGATGTTTGAAGGTTTAATATATAAATAAGTGCTATCTTATTGTGTGTGTGTGTTTTTTTTTTTTGTTGTTGTTGTTACTGTGTGTATGAGAGGTGAGAGGCAGTGAGAGATAGGAAGAAAGAGACAGACAGACAGAGACTGAGAGAAACAAAGACTGAGGAGAGAGAAGGGGGGAGAGAGAGAGAGAGACAGAAGAGAGCAAGAGCAAGAGAGCTTTTGTGTTTAAAAGAAACTTTGGGGGGCTGGAGTGATAGTACAGTGGGTAGGGCGTTTGCCTTGCACGCGGCCGACCCGGGTTCGATTCCCAGCATCCCATATGGTCCCCTAAGCACGGCCAGGAGTGATTCCTGAGTGCAGAGCCAGGAGTGACCCCTGAGCATTGCTGAGTGTGACCCAAAAAGCAAAAATAAATAAATAAATAAATAAATAAATAAATAAATAAATAAATAAAATAAAATAAAAGAAACTTTGGGAGTTTTGGGACCACACAGGGCAGTGCTCAGCAACTACTCCTGGCTCTGTGCTCAAGGGTCACTCCTAGCCGTACTTGTGGGGTTCTGAGCAGTGCCAGGGATCAAACCAGGGTTTGATGCAAGACAACAAGTGCTTTCCTTATCTCTTGTAGTATCACTCTGACCCTTGCCATGGTTTTTGTGTTTCCGTCATGGCTTGACGTCACGCACCTTCCCATGTGCTAATTGCTGGCACATACACCTTCTTTAGAGAAATTAATTTTATGTGACGTTGAGTTGTAGGAGTTCCCACCACACTCTAGAGTTCTTTTCAGTGGCTTAGAAATGTCCTTGGAGGGCTGGACCGATAGTACATTGGGTAGGGCGTTTGCCTTGCACTCGGCTCACCCAGGTTCGACTCCCAGCATCCCATATGGTCCCCCGAGCACCACCAGGAGTCATTCCTGAGTGCAGAGCCAGGAGTAACCCCTGTGCACCGCTGGGTGTGACCCAAAAAGAAAAAAAAAAAAGAAGTGTCCTTGGATACGCAAACATTTTTCACCTGAATGAAGGTTGAGGGTTTCCTCCTTTTTTCTTTCGTGGCTGTGCTTTTGGTGTGAGGCACAGACGTTGTAGGAAACTCAGCCAGTACTGCTGAGCTGGAGGTGATGGCGCTGCTTTGGTCCCGCTTAGCTGCCCTGAGCCTCACCCTTCAGGTGCCAGCAGGGGGACTTCCTCCTAGCGGGGACTCTGTTCCATAGACTCACGTTCATTTCCTCCGCAGCTCTGTGTGCCGCATCCTCACCCCACTACCTTTCGGGTTGGGAGCATTCCTCCTCCGACCTGGCACAGGCGGGTCGAGGGCTGGTGCTTGCCCACCTGGACATCCTGCTCATTGCTTGCCTCTCGAAGGCCTTTCAAGGCTGAGCTGCTGGTTTGTGCCCTGGGCTTGGTCCCCAGCACCACATGTCCCCCTCCTGCATGTCTGGGCATAACCCCTGAGCTCCTCGGGGGGCACCCTCAAGCACAGAGTGGGGAGTGGGCTGATAAGCACCACTGAAATACGTGGAACATTGGCAGTGCTTTCCATGACTTTGGCCTCAGCCAGGTCTATGGGGATTGGGTCCCAGTGGCAGCGGGGACAAGAGATATAACACACGGGGCTGCATGAAACTAAAAAAGCTGCTGCTCAGGGAAAGAAACTATCGAAGCAAGAAGTTATTCGACATTTGAGCGAATGGGAGAAGGCATTTGTACAGCCTCATTCTCACGAGGGATTGCTATCTTATATATAAAGAACTCACACCGTTCAATAATAAGAAAAACCAGACAACCGGAAATGGGCAGAGAAATGAGTTGGCACTTCTCCAAGGAAGACATACATGGTTCACGGGCACATGAAAAACGGCTCATCATCACTTATTACCAGGGAAATGCAAATCCCAGCCCCAGTGAGATACCGCTTCGTGCCACTCTGAGTGGCCTAAGACAGAAAGACTAGAAATAGCAAATGCTAGCAGGGATGTGGAGAAAGAGGAGCCTTCACTGAGTTGGTGAGGTTGTAAACTGGTTTATCCTGTACGGAAAATAGTACTCAAATTCCTCAAAATATTAAAAGTAGACCTACCTACCACATGACTGAGCAGTTCTAGTCCTAGCATGGAATATAGAAAACTTCTAACTTGAAGAGATTTATGTACCCTGTGTTCATCACATCACTGTCTACACGAATCAAGGTATGAAAACAACCTTGGTGCCGTATGCTGGTGAGTGAATCGAGTTATGGAATGTCAACACAATGGAATAATACTCAGCTGTTAAAAAACTGAAATGTTGCTGTTGTTCGCAACAGCATTGATGGAATTGGAAAAGAGAGTATGCTAATGGAAGTCAGGAGGAGAAAGACGAATGCTAGTTGATTTTACTCATGTAGATTTTAAAGAAATAGACAAAATCAAATCGAAATTGCACCACTGGATTCTGACTTCAGAACTGAAGGATTAGGTTTGGAGCAAAGTATGGAAGGGATTTGGTGGGCGGTGATCAAGGGTTATTAGTCCTTTAGTGGTGGACGTGGCATGGTATGCATATATGTTTGAGGAGGTGTGAATCTGTGTTCCTCGTACAGGTGCAGGATGGTGAGCCAGAGTTACCAAAATTAGAAGGGAAAAAATGATGATAGATGTTGTTTATAGACTAGCTGTGAAGCCGAAGCCTTAACAGACATCTGATCCACGTCCCTCTCTCAGAAGCAGACTGTGACCTGTCATTGTGACTCAACTGCCTCTCACCCTGGTCCCCCCTTCCTATGTTTTCCCTTAGAAGTAACAACTGTGTTGACTTACTGTTGATTCTATTTTTGATTTTTTTCTTTTTTTTTAATTTTTAAAAAAAAATTTTGGGGGGTCACACCCGGCGATGCACAGGGATCACTCCTGGCGGTGCTTGGGGGACCATATGGGATGCTGGGAATCGAACCCTGGTCGGCCGTGTGCAAGGCAAACGCCCTACCCGCTGTGCTATTGCTCCAGCCCCTATTTTTGATTTTTTTTTGTTTTGGTTTGGTTTTTGGGTCACACCCGGCGATGCACAGGGGTTACTCCTGGCTCTGCACTCAGGAATTACTCCTGGCGGTGCTCAAAGGACCATATGGTATGCTGGGAATCAAACCTGGGTCTGCCGTGTGCAAGGCAAACACCCTCCCCGCTGTGCTATCACTCTAGCCCCCTCTATCTTTGCTTTTAAAAAAAAACAAAACACAAACCATTTCCTGCATCCAGGAACATCCCAAATTACTGCTATTGCCTTTGCTTCTTTTCTCACTTTCTAGGAATCTCAGACTGAATGCTGTTCGTTTACGTGCTCACTTTTGGCCCTGGTGTCTGTCCCTGGGCACCTTTTTCCTCCCATGACCATCTAGTCCATGTACGAACAGACCACTGGGGTCTCTCCCTTCTTCTAGGACGTAGGTTTGCTTTGGCCACGTGGGTGAACATTCCTGTAGGACTGGGCAGGATGTCAGAGCTTCTAGCTCTGAGCGCTGGGTCCAGGGCTGCTCTGAGATTTCCTTGGGATTGTAGATTCTCACGGTTGTCAGGGACTTCCTTGGCCGTGGAATTTGCTTTCATCATCAGTTTCTGCAGCGCGATGCTCTTGGCACTGTGCTTCCAAGTGCAGCTCCCTGAGTAAGATTGTCCCCAGCTCCCATTGGTGCCTGTCCTTGCCTTGCTTCTCTGCTTCATTCACTGGGCAATAAACTGGAATTCTCTCAGCTTCAGTTTCTCAATTGTAACTTGAGTAAAAATAGTCTGTACAGGCACTGGAGAGAGTACAGCAGATAGGGTGCTTGCCTTACATTCAGGATGGCCTGGGTTCGATTCTCTGTACCCCATATGGTCCCCGGAGCCCCACCAGGAGTGATCCCTGAACGTAGAGCTTGGAGTTAGCCCCGAGCACAACCTAAAAACCAACCAACGAAACAAAAGGCTGCTTCATTGGGGCTGGGATGATGGTTTTGTATGGGGGAATTTGGTCCCTAGTACCTCACAGTCTGCATCACTTTGAGATTCAGTGCTAGTGGAATGTTAACTCATTCACGGAAGGGTAATAATTAACACTGAATCGGTGCTCCTTGCTCTTGGCTTGGTCCTCCCCTGCTGCTGTGTAAGAATCCTGCTCCCAATTAATATCTGCTCCCAGCTGATGATTGGGCAGAAACGGACTCACAGGAAGGGGGCCGGAACTGTGCCTTGGACACGATCCCACTGTGGCCGTGACAGGGAAAGAGCTCAGACATGGCTTGTTTGCTTTGCCCGTTCACGTGTGTCCAGGTTTCCAGGCTGGCTCACAGTCCACTGGGACCACAGCACCGTGTCACGTGTACTTGACCTACCCAGGTGCTGTTTCCCCTCTTCCTGCCACTCTCCCCCACCCCTGCTTTCCTCCCTAGAATGCAGGAATGCAGGTGGCCCCCCTCCCGAGAAGCCCACACCTGAGGCACCCCCAGCCAGGAGGAGCCTCGCAGAGACAGAGAAGAGATCTGATGGCAGCTCCTTCCGGATGGGTTGGTTCCCAAGATGCCAGCAGGAAGAAATCGCTTCTCGATTCCCAGGCTGCTGCCCGCCTCACACCCCAGCCCTCAGGGGGGAGGCTCCCCCTTTCTCAGCAGGCTTTCTTGGGTACTTACTGTGTCAGGCCCCAGCCTGCGGTGTTCAGCATGGGAGAGGGAGTGGGGTGGGAGGCGGGTTCTCCATGGCATCGTGAGTCATTCGGATGCTCAGTGGCGACTTCCAGAAGCCACAAATGATTGCCCCTGTACATCAGAGAGCACAGGAAACCCTAGAAGGCGTCATGGCCAGAGCTTGTGCCCCTCTCGATCGCACCGCAGGGCAGTTTGAGCTCTTGTTCAGAGACTTCAAAACTCAATTTGGCGCGAGTGGATCACGCAGGTTGCCAGTTCCCTCCTCTCCCTCCCCTCTCCTACCTCCTCCCCCCTCCTCCTCCCTCCTTCTCCCCCTTCCCTTCCCCCTCTCCTCAAGAGAAAGCACATACTTGCTCTTATTGCTTTGCCTGAAAGATTGTAAGATATCCCCAGAGTGATCTAAGGTGCCCTCCCCCGCCCCCCCCCCCCGCACCAAAGACACACTTTTACCCAGCCTATAGGAA
Organism: Sorex araneus; assembly: GCF_027595985.1. NCBI lineage: Eukaryota > Metazoa > Chordata > Mammalia > Eulipotyphla > Soricidae > Sorex > Sorex araneus. The sequence continues at coordinate 100,629,992 of NC_073303.1, read as the reverse complement.
ATAGCTGGGCAGTAGACCCGCGTCCAGTGGGCAAGGATGCTTAGGATGTTGCAGCTGGAAAAGCCCTTTCTACCTGCTGCCTCACTTTAAAAATGCATTTATGTAATTTATTCTGGGCTGGAGCGATAGCACAGCGGTTGGGCATTCGCCTTTTACGCAGCCGACCCGAGTTTGATTCCTCCACCCCTCTCGGAGAGCCTGGCAAGCTACCGAGAGTATCGAGTCTGCGCAGCAGAGCCTGGCAAGCTGCCCGTGCATATTGGATATGCCAAAAACAGTAACAGTAAGTCTCTCAATGAGAGACTTACTGGTGCCCGCTCGAGCAAATCGATGAGCAACGGGATGACAGTGATACAGAAAACAGTGATACAGTGATTTTGGGAGCCACACTGGGTGGTGATCGGGGCTGACTTCTGGCTCTGTGCTCAACTTCTGGCTGAAATCAGTGGAAAGTATGGGATGCTGGGGATCAGACCCGACTTGGACCGATGCCAGACAAGCACCTTACCTGCTGTACTACCACTCCAGCCCCCTGGGGGTTCATTTTAAAAATTCTTTCCTTCGGAGCCCTTGATCCATGCTGGGTCTCCACCGCCTTGCAGAGGTGCTGGCACCTCTGCTGGTAAGTCCCGAAGGTGTGCGCATCAGCAGCAGCCTCTTCACCTCTGTACCAGCCTCTGTCCACACGGAGCAGCCTAGCCTGCCGCTGAACACGACCAGGGTAGTTGGTCCGCAAGGCCGGTTGTGCGCCTGCCGTTCATTGGCCACTTTACGGGCTGGAAACCAAGGCAGTTCGCTCCCTTCCTCAGATCACAGAGAGTTAACAGCAGGGTCAAGCTTTGCAGCGAGGAGCCTCATCCGTTTCACCTCTGGGTGCACCCTGTTGTCTGCAGTGCGGGAGGGGCCGGGGGTTCCCAGGAGTTGATTGACAGGGGCAGTGTAAGGGAGCCAGGGTAGGCCTGAGAGTGGGGTTGGGAGTGCTCTGCAGCTCTCAGGATCTCAGGGCGTCCAGGAGAACACTCCAAGGGTGGTGTGTGGGTGTGTGTGTGTGTGTGTGTGTGTGTGTGTGTGTGTGTGTGTGTGTGTGTGGTGGGGTGGGGGGTCTTAGCTGTCTCTGGGTCCTGGCGCTGCAGATCCTTGTGGGTCCCTTGTGGCTCCCAGGAGCATCGCATGAGTTCATCGTTCTGGAATGTCACTCCATGCAGCAGAGTGGGAAGGGTGGGACCCAGCAGCCAGCGCCCGCCCTCAGCTCTGCCTTTTTTAGAGATGTTTATGGGGGGAGTGGGGGGGTGGGGGGTTTGCTCCCACGTTTTTTTTAATTGGTTCTTTCCTTTTCCCACGAAGCCCCGGTCCAACTACTTGGGGGATGAATCTGAGTTGTGGCCAGGCATCTGCTCCTTTCGTTGACAGGGCACAGGATGGGGAAAGGATGGCTTAGTGTGGGGTTGAAACTCAGTTTGCAAGTGTAGACTCACAGGCACACCGGTTGCCAGTTCACTGGTGTGTGTGTGTGTGTGTGTGTGTGTGTGTGTGTGTGTGTGTGTGATTGCTTACGAGGCCCAGCCAAGAAACTCATCTCTGCAGAGTTGCCCCTCCCCGACTCCCCCGCCGCCGCACCCTGGGCAGGACAGATCTCATCGTTAAAGTCCTAAATTAGGATTTTCCAGGATGGGAATGTCTCCCAGCTGCCGAGCCGTCTCAGCACCCAGATGTTCTTCAGTTTAGGAAGCGGAGACAGACTGTGATCAGCCCTTTAAAAGCGGGTGCACAAAGCAGTTGGCTCAGTTCCAAAGTGCGGTCTTGGCTTTCCCGGGGTGGAAACGTGTGAGCCTGTGGAGAGGTTCCATGCCTGTCAGGCCTGGGGTCTCCTTCGGGCCTCAGTGGCCTGGTCGAAGCTTCTCAGAAGCAGCAAATAAAAAAAAGGCCAGAGTAGTATTCACAGAAACTACAGTAGATTCACTGTAGTTCTGTGACTCTGGGCCTCAAGTTCGTCAACGCTTTCATCTGGAGTGTGCTGTATTTTTTGGGGTGGGGGGGCTCCCAAGCAGTGCTCGACAGTCTGGGCATCACCACTGGTATAATCAGGCCTGTGAACTCAGGGCTCAAGCCAGCCCTAAAAGGTGCTGCCTTGGGTAGTGCCGGAGGTCAGCCAGAGCTACCTAGGGGTGCTGGGGACCTTGTGGTGCTGGGAATTGATCTTGGGACCTCCAGCCCTTTGAGCCATCTCCCTGGCCATCACTGGAAACGGCCTTTGCTATGGCTCTCGCACTTAAAATCAGTAGCAGCTGGATAGATATGTAGCACGGGGCAAGGCACTTGCTGAGAATGGACTGGGTGTCGCCCTCCCCTCCTAAATTTAAACAAAAGTGAAACTGGACAGGTGGCAGCATGATGGTACAGCAAGTAGGGTGTTTGCCGTACACGAGTCCGACCTGGGTTTGAGCCCCAACACCCCATATGGTCCCTCAGGCCCCACCAAAAGTAACCCCTGAGTGCAAGAGACAGGAGTAAGCCCTGAACACTGCAGGGTGTGACCCCAAAAGCAAAAAAAAAAAAAAAAAAAAAGATGATGACGAGCATAATCTCTAGGTCTGCTTTTGTTGTAGACATCATCCAACAATTTTCTACTGATTTCTGATTTTTCGCTTTCTTGTTCCTGGGAGAGATCTCTCCTCCAGTGCTCAGGTGATCCTGTGGGGTACCTGGGACCAAACATGGGCCCGCCACATGCAAGGCACACACCCTACCCAGTGTGCCATTGCTCTGACCTTCTTCCAGGCTCACTTTCAAAAATATCCAGGACCAACCCCTGCAGTCCTGGGGGTGGGTAGGTGGGGAGTTTCTCAGCCACTCCAGACTGTGCTAGGTTCATAGGTGCAGGCCTTAGATAGGTCAGTGCCCAGGCCTGGCATGGTTTGGGGGAAGAGGACCTCATGTAGTTGCAGGAACCAACCCCAGGGCCTCATACATGCATGCTTGGCTCTGCCACTTGCCATACCACTGGCCCACTTCATCCTTCCTTTTTTTTTTTTTTTCTTTTTGGGTCACACCCATTGATGCTCAGGGGTCACTCCTGGCTTTGCACTCAGGAATTACCCCTGGCGGTGCTTGGGGGACCATATGGGATGCCGGGGATCGAACCTGGGTCGGCCACGTGCAAGGCAAACGCCCTACCCGCTGTGCTATCGCTCCGGCCCCTTCATCCTTACTTTTAACATGGGAGAACAGGGGCCTGAGAGGTTTATTTAGTCCTTGGTGGGGCTTGTGCCATCTGTGTGCAAGCCAGGCTGTAGCTGAGTGCTAGAAAAGCAGAGAATTCCAAATTGAAATGTGATGTGAGGGGCTGGAGTGATAATACAGCAGGTAAGTTCTTTGCCTTGCATGTGGCTGACCTGGGTTTGATCTCCGGCATCCCATATGGTCCCCTGAGCACCACCGGGAGTAATTCCTGGGTGCAGAACCAGGAGTAACCCCTGTGCATTGCCGGGTGTGATTCAAAAAGCCAAAGAAAGAAAAGAAAAAAAAAGAAAAAGAAATACGATGTGAGTATAAAATATGTGCCACATCGCTAAGCCTTAATGCAAAGAGAATGCAAACTGCCCTTAATAATAATTGCTGATATTGATTACAGGCAGAAATAGTAAGCTTTCAATATTTTATTTCATTTTATTGGTAGGTTTTGAATCCCACATGGTGTTGAATAGGGCTTAGTCCTGGCTCTGTGCTCAGGGACACTCTGGTTTGTGCTCAGGGAACTCTGTGCAGTTATGGATTGAACTAAGGTCAGCTGCATGCAAGTCCAATGCCCTAACCCTCTTAAGTATCTCTTCAGCCCTTGGGGTATTTTATTTTTTTATTCAAAAAAAGATTTTTTTACAGCTGGAAAGATAGTACATCAGGTAAAGCACTTGCCTTGCACGCAGTCGACCTGGGTTCCATTAGTACCTTGAGTACCATCAGGAGTAATTCCTGAGTGCAGAGATGTGGCCCCAACACAAACAAGTGTGTGTGTGTGTGTGTGTGTGTGTGTGTGTGTGTGTGTGTGTGTGTGTGAGTGAAGCAAGGTAGTTTGTTTTTTTTTCCTGCTTTTTGGGTCACACCCAGCGATGCACAGGGGTCACTCCTGGCTCTGCACTCAGGAATTACCCCTGGCGGTGCTCAGGGGATCATATGGGATGCTGGGATTCAAACCCTAGTTGACTGTGTGCAAAGCAAACACCCTACCCACTGTGCTATCACTCCAGCCCTGCAAGGTAGTTTTTATTTGATAAGAGAGGAGAAAGATGTCAAGAGAGAACACAGGCTTCTCCAGAGTGGAAGTAAGCAAAGAAACACAGAGCAAGCAGAACATGGGTTTGATGATATCTTAAATGAGGTACACGATTAGCATTAATTCCGTGGTTTCTTTCGATTGTATGTTTTATTTTTCTGACCACACCCAAAGGGGACTGGGTTTGGATCCCAGTGGTGCCCAAGGACCATGTGGTGCCAGGGATGGAACCTGGGTCTCCTGCATGCCAAGCATTTGCTCATCCTCTGAGCCATCCCCTGTCATCTTTTAATCATGGGTTCAGGAAACAACTAGAAAATTTGAAATTGTGCCTCGTGTGGTATTTTTGTTGGATGGCTCTGAAGAAGACAGCGACAAGCATGCCCAGCTGTGGGGTCCCGCTGTCTCTGTGCACACAATCTCATGTGGCAGACCTACCGGGTCTTGGGTCCGAGTGCGCGGGGTGCCACCACGTATGAGAGACATGATATTGGCCTCTGAACTGACACTGCCCTGTCTGTGAGGTGAGTATTGGACCAGCAGTTGCTTCAGAGAGCGGATGGAAGGGTCCCGTGAAGTAATGCTGAGAAAGTGCCGGCTCATTTGAAGAGCTCTGGAAATTGGTTGTTCATTGGCGATCGTACTGACCTGGGAGAAAGGATGGGGGAAGCAGAAAGGGGGATGAAGAATAAACATAAAGGCAGTTGGGACCCATGGGGAAGCAGAAGTACTGAGCTAGTGCGGCAGGGGCGGAGCTGGGGTAGGGCTCAAATGGGTGGGAGCCTGGCCTGGGGACTGGGGCTGAGGCAGGGGGGTGGGGGTGGGGCAGAGACTGGTTATCCTAGTGAACTGCAGGGATGGAAACACCCGGTTAAAAGAGGCTGGCATCTGGGTGTAGCGCCTGAGAAAGCTAAGGAGGAATTTTGAGGAGGGGGTAGTGACGGGATTGGATTTGGTGGTCACTCTAGCTCCTTCGACGAGGGGACAGTGGAGAAGGGTAATCTATGTCACCTTAAGACCAGGAGAGAAAAAGAGAGAAGATCCCTGTCCGAAGCCCGTGCGCACGTGTGTGTGTGTGTGTGTGTGTGTGTGTGTGCGCTCGCGCGCGTTTACAAGGCTGTATGTGTGTGTCTGTCATTGTATTTAAAAGGCCGTGTGTATGTGTGTGTGTGTGTGTGTGTGTGTGCATTTAGAAGGCTGTGTGTGTGTCTTTGTATTTAAAAGGCCGTGTGTGTGTGTGTGTGTGTATGTGTGTGTGTGTGTCTTTGTATTTAAAAGGCCATTTGTAACATGATCCCGCACCTGCCATTCCTTCCAGTCTTATCTGTCCATCTGCTCCCTGAGCCTTGGAATGAAGTGTGCCTCAATGTTGCTTCAGGGTGAATGGGGAGGGGAGAATCCAGAAAAGTTGCTTCCGAGGTGGGAGGGGGGAGGTGGGGGGGGAGATGGCACCAGGGTGTTGGGGAAGCTGGGACGGGCCTGTTCTTCGGAGAGCTTTTGCAGTTTTTGTTTGTTTGTTTTGTTTGGGGGCCACACTGGGCGGTGCTCAGGGCCTGCTCCTGGCTCTGAGATTAGGGGCCACTTCTGGCGGCGCTGGGGAACCGTATGCGATGCTGGAGACTGAATCCAGGTCTCCACTCGCAAGGCCAGTGCCCTACCTACCCTCGCTCCCAGGTGCGATCTTCTGCCTCCTCCTGCACATCCCCCTCACCCCCACCCCCTACTGTTCCCCTCACTTCCTTCCAGGCCCGGGAGAGGGGGATTTTAGCATTATAAGAAGCTCCTTAGTAAGTTTGAATTCAGAGTTTAACACCTTTTAAAAAGAAACGGGGTTTAAATCAGAATAATAATGCACATATTTAAAATCAAATGGGAAAGACTCCCATGGAAAAATCCAGGCTTCTCTGTCCACTTCTGTCTGGCTTTACTTTCCCTCCTTCCGGGCAGGGGAAAGGGGACTGGGAGCTCAGAGCAGGCTCCGTTCCTAGCTCGCCAGGGACCTAGCACTTTATTTCTGAACCCTCCACAGTGCCCGGTGTGACTCAGGCGCTAGGCCAGAGACCCCAGCAGGCCTGCCCGCTTCGTCCCTGCCTCCAGCTTTCAGGCTTCTATCCCTGCACGTGGGTCAGTGAGCCCGTCCTGTTGTTTTCACTCTGGTAATGAAGGCTTTTGTGCCACCTGTGCAGGATTAAGTCTAGAAACGTGTCTGAACAGGGGTTCCGGGTCTTGCTCTTCCTCCGTGGCTTTGCGCATCCCAGCGGGTGGTAGATGGGTGCTCCTTTCCAAGCACTTGTTTTTTTTTTTTTTTTCTTTTTGGGTCATATCCGGCGATGCACAGGGATTACTCCTGGCTCTGCACTCAGGAATTGCTCCTGGCGGTGCTCAAGGGACCATATGGGATGCTGAGAATCGAACCCCGGGTCAGCAGCATGCAACGCAAACGCCCTACCCGCTGTGCTATTGCTCCAGCCCCAGCCAAGCACTTGAATTGCTTCGAGGTCTCTTAGTTCCTTTCATCCTTGCGTAACCCCTGCCCCGTCTCTACCAACAGACTTTTTTCCCACATAGGATTCTTTTAGAGATCCCCAGTGCCCTGCTCCCCAGCATTCTGGTCCCAATAATTCTGCCTGGGCACTTGGTTTCTGAGGACTTCCCTTGTCTGCTATTTTGGGATCTTCTTTTCCCCCCTTCTTGTGATGGGGGGACCCCCCTAAGCTCTGCAGAAGAAGCTCACAGGGTCCTCTTGCCAACAGGGGTGGGGCAGGGTGGTTCCATTGAGGGAGCATGATGTGGTGCTATCCTGGTCCTATGGTCCCTGGAATGTCGGCGGGGAGGGGAGTCATCCCCTATGGTTCTGTGGTGTGTGTGTGTGTGTGTGTGTGTGTGTGTGTGTGTGTGTGTGTGTGTGTGTGTGTGTGTGTTGGGGGTGCGGGGACTCCAGGGTTGCACCATAGCAGTGCTTGGGGGTCCACGTGGTATCGGAGATTGCATGCACCTTCAGCCCTGCACGCTCCCCCTGGGCCTTGTTCTGGAGAACTTGAACACTATTTTACTGGACCCCCCCCCAACTTTGTTCTCTGTTCATTTCCTTTGTTTTGCAGGTCCATGCAAATTGTCAGTAGTATTGTCTGAAAAGGAAGACGTGTTCTTTCCTTCCCTTGATTGCAGATGACACCTATTGTTCCTTTCCTCCCGGAAAGTGGGAACATGGGGCATCATCTCCTTCCAGTCACGCTGAGTGTGATGATTCTTGTCCTTTATTTATTTTATTTTATTTTGCTTTTTGGGTCACACCTGGCGATGCACAGGAGTTACTCCTGGCGATGCACTCAGAAATTACCCCTGGCGGTGCTCCAGCCCCTCTTGTCCTTTTTTTTAGTGGAAAAAAATTTGGGAGAGGGGCTGGAGCGATAGCATAGCGGGTAGGGCGCTTGCCTTGCACGTGGCCAACCTGGGTTCGAATCCCAGCATCCCATATGGTTCCCTGAGCACCGCCAGGAATAATTCCTAAGTGCAAAGCCAGGAGTAACCCCTGTGCATCACCGGGTGTGACCCAAAAAAAAAGCAAAAAAAAAAAATTTGGGAGAGTTAAACTTACACAGAAGACGTAATTAATGAATGAATGTTAATTATATGCACCATCTTTCTCTTAAATGTGAGATCGTTTAATTCCAAGAATTTGATTGGATTTCCCTCTAAATGAAATAGTGTTACCACATTGTGTTTGAAGGAGGCTTTGAAGTACCATTTTAGTAGCAGCAGCATCTTATCACAGTGACAATTTGAAATTTTTTGGTTTCCCAATTTTATCCATGATACTGAGTACTAAGAATACGGTTTGTATTTTTCTGGTAACTTGTCCTGAGATATGTGTGTGTAGTGTGTATGAGGATATATGTGCGAACAAACCTATGTATAGCTTACCCGTGTTTTTGGATGGATCTCTGAAAGTGGAACTCAGAGGTCAAAGTTTTAGGCATCTTAAGTGTGTAGACATAGATTTGCACATATATGTGTGTGTCTCTGTCTCTGTGTCTGTGTGTGTATACATAGAGTTTGGAGGGCACCAAGGTGCTCAGCTAGAGGTGCTCAGGAGCTAGCTACTCCCAGCTTGGTGCTCAGTCTTTGGTCCTAGCAATACTTGTGGGATCCTGCAGTGCTGAGGTTTAAACTGTGCCTCTGTGCCTCTCACATTCTCAAGGGTTTCGCTCCAGCTCCCTGAGTTGCTTCCCTGGGGCCCCAGCATTTAAATTCAGATTTAGCTTTTCTTTTTGGTTGGCCACACAGGTGTGTGTTCAGGGCCTCCATCTCTATCTGGCTGAAGTTGTTTTAGGTGGGGTTTGGGGGACTATTGATATCTGGGATCGAACCCCGGGACTCCGAATCAATGCGGGACTCCACATAGATGCGTATACTCCCAGCCTTTGAAACTTTGAAACAATTCCCGCATTGATTGTCCACCCACTGGCTGCATCTTGGTGGACATTTTAAAGTTATTTTCCCATTTGTTTTTGTTTTTGTTTTGAGGCCACCCCCAGCGGTACTCAGAATTCTCTCCTGTGCTTAGAGGTCACTCCTAGCATATGGGGGCTATGTGTGATTCGTGGGATTGAGCACTTGTTGGCTGCATGCAGGGCCAGGACCATCGCTGGACAATCGCCCCCTCCCATTGGTTTGTGGGACTGCACCCTAAAGATAGCGTCCGTCAACACCACTGCGCGGTGTTGCTTTCTTTTTTTTTTTTTTTTCTCTTTTCTTTCTGCTTTTTGGGTTATATCCTCTGCAGTTAGGGATCACCACTCCTGGTGTGTTGAGGTGTGTGTGTGTGTGGGGGGGCGGAATCGTATGGGTTGCTGGGAACCTAACCAGGTGTGCTGAGTGCAAGGCAAGCAGCCTACTGGCTTTACTCTCACTCCAGCCCCAGCTGGGGTTTCTGAGGTTGGAGAGTTCTGGGCCTTTCTCCTTGATTCTCATTCTGATTTCAGGTTTCACTTACATCCTTTGTTGCTTGGAAAATGGAACAGCTCTGTAGGAATGGCATAAAAAAAATTGGGGAAAGCCTCCTAAAGATTGTTCAAGGGGGGCTGGAGCCATAGCATAGCAGGTAGGGCATTTGCCTTGCACACGACTGACCTGGGTTCGATTCCCAGCATCCCCTGTGGTTCCCCGAGCACTGTGCAAAGCCCGGAGTAACCCCTGTGCATTTCTGGATGTGACCGAAAAGGCATAAATAAATAAATAAATAAATAAATAAATAAATAAATAAATAAATAAATAAAATAAAATAAGAAAGAAAAGATTGCCCAAGGGGGCAGGGGCTACTCTTGGCTGGTTGAGTATTTGTAAGTCGTGATACAGTGCTGTTCCGGCTCACTCAGGTGCCACCAGTACTTGGGGACCCACACTGTGTCAGAAACACAGTTCTGTTTTCGGCCCCACAAACACAGTGAAGTGTATGTCCCAGGGTTTGCTTAAATCGAGTGTAAAGATGGCTGGGCTGGGCTGGGCTGGAAGGCTCACTGCTTGCTGCTATCGCCTCCGAGAATTCGAGAAGCTAAGATGGCTCTGCCTCGCTCTTCTCATTGATTCAGGTCGACTCCGAAGATGTTGGGGTTGCTGGAGGGTGAAATGAGTGACTATAAACCTGACGACTAAGGAGGCATGGCCATTTTCCATTCTTTCTAGCAGAAACAGAAGGCAGGGATCTTGGATGCAAAACTCAAGGCCCTGGGTTCTGTGTCTAGCCCAGGCTGTGTCTCAGACTTTCTGGTTGTAAATATTCTCATCTTATGACTTGCAGATCTTCCCCTCTTACGTGAGTGGCATGTTCCAGAACAAAGAACATAAGAGAAGTGCATTTGCTCTTAATTATTTACCACTTGATCTGTCTCTTTTCCTATAAATTGGTAATACTAACACCAGCTCCTAGCAATAACACGTCCTTTGGTGGTGATGAAAGCCGGAGGAGATGTGTCCTGTGGCCCTGTGGTCCCGGGTATTCCCAGGGAAGGTTAGCTGTTAGCACTACTTCATCCCAGCAGACTCACCCATGGCCCGCAGCTGAGACTAACCAACTGCCGGTTAGCGTCCTCGGGGGTAGGTCGTTGGTAGTTTGGACGATCCCGTGAAAGAAGAGACCCACGTCAACTCGCCGTTTAATGGACCCAGAGTTAGGCTCCAGATGGTGAGCAGCTCTCTTGGTATTTCCTTTTGTGTATAAAAGGAAGCTCTTGCACACACTAATACACGTATACACATGCGCAACACATATGCCAAGACTGGATATGGAAGGACATATGCAATAAATGCTAATGGTGGGTGCTGCCGAGAAGGCCTGCTGGAAGCCTTTGGGGGCAGGAGGGAAATTTCTTGCTGAGAGTTCTCACTATGATCAGATAGTTGTTTTTCAGTCAGTAAGACAATTTCTGAGCCAGCCATAAGGTAGTAAAAAAAAATTTTTTTTTCTTTTTGGGTCACACCCGGCGATGCAAAGGGGTTACTCCTGCACTCAGGAATTACCCCTGGCAGTGCTCAGGGGACCATAGGGGATGCTGGGAATCGAACCCGGGTCGGCCGTGAGCAAGGCAAACGCCCTACCCGCTAGGCCCTGCCCATTCCAGCCCTGGTAGTCAAAAAAATTTTTTTTTTAATTTATTATTTTTAATTAGTGAATCACCGTGAGGGTACAATTACAGATTTATACATTTTTGTGCTCATGTTTCCCCCATACAAAGTTCGAGAACCCATCCCTTCACCAGTGCCCATTCTCCACCACCAGTAAACCCAGCATCCCTCCCAGTCAAAATGTTTTGAGCTCTGTCTTCTTGGGGCCAGAGACCCAGGAGTGTTCAGAGGTCTGTTTCATGACAATCTATCTGAACCCTCATTTCCTGAATCCCTGCACCCACTTCTCCTAAATCCCTGGCCAGAGTAGAGAACTTTTCTCCCATCTCACACAGACTCTCTCATAGCATCTAGCCCCTTGCTGGACTCCTTTTCTGCCTTCTTGAATCTTCTAGCGAGTCCCAAGCTGCAGAGGTCTTTGTTACAGGGGATCCCTGGTTTTGAACAAGGCTAGGCCATGTCCGTCTCGACCTCAGACCTGCCCTGGCCCAGGCAGGCACTTCATCAGAAAGAAGTGACCGAGCGTGTGAATCTTGTTCCTTCTCCTCTGATCCGAGATTTCTTCCAAGGACCTGAGGGCTACTTTGCTCCCCTCAGCCCCACATGCAGAACTGGCAGTGCTCTGGAAACGTCTTAACCTTCTTCCTGGCACAATGAGTAGATTCTCGGCCTGACTCGGAACTGTGCTTCTTAGAGGTCCTTTGAGTTGAGTCATGAGGAATGTCTTGAGTCTTGCTCTGCAGCCTCTGCAGGGCCAGGAAAACAGACAGCATCGCTTCCGCACTCCTTAAGACATCATCTTGGCCTGCCTCAAAGACCCCCGTCTCCCGACTCGGAGTCACATCTGGTGAGCCAGGATGTTAGCACTAAGATATTGATCACTGTAAACATTGACCTCACTGAGCAATTTCTTGTTACCCCTTGATTAAGTCAAGAAAGTTAAAAGCCTGTAGACACCCCCTTTTCATTTGTCTACTCAAAATGAAATAGCCATATTGGTACCAAGTTTGGGTCTGGATTTGGGCTGAGACGGTCTTTCTCTCTACCAGGATGATCTGCATAGTGGGAGAAAGAGAATTGATTCAGTATTACCTATGCTTTCTTGCTCTTAATGTTGAAGTGCTTTTCTGGTTTTTAATTAGATGTGGGAGAGGGTAGTAGGAGTTATTTGTATCGTTGCTCCTGGAACCATGCAGTACCAGGGATGCGGACCTGGAACCTTGTACATGCAGCACATATTCTGTATTACACGAGCTACACCCAGGCTTTCTCTTTTCAATCTCTTGGTAGATCTTTGGTCAAAGGCTTTTCACTAGGTTCTGGTTGTATCTGTGAAGGAAACTGAGGCCCGAAGTGGCTGTAACATGCCTGAGGGAAAGATTCTGGCAGGTTTTGGAGACTTAGGATTTATTACCTACAACAGCAGTAGTAGTGATCATACTAGCAACAAGAGTTAGGAAGAAGGGGGAGCATATTTAAGTCTGTGGGAATATCCTCTGGTTCAGCTATGATGGAGAGAAGTTTGGAGATTCTCAAAAAAAAAAAAAAGGAGACGAGAGCTTCCATATGACTCAGTTATTCCACTTCTTGGCATCTAATAACCATCTACCCCCTGCCAAATATAAAAAACATTAATTTGAAGAGATCATGCATGCCTGTATTCATTGCAGCCCTTGTGTAATAGCCAGGCTATGGAAACAACCCAAATATCCAGGGACAGATGAGTGGATAAAGAAGTCATGGCATATGCACACAATGGAAACGTATGCCGCTGTAAGAAAGATGACCCCTTGCAAATTGCTGCAACTTGGGTATCATGTTAAGTGGAATAAGCCAGAGGGAGAATAAACACCAGATGCACTCACTTATCTGTGGTATGGAGAGAAACAAATGAAGGGGATAGACAAACCCTTGGCCTTGGATTGCAGAACTGAGATGTGAAACAGTGATGGGGAAGGCTGAGGGTGAAGAAGCTTCTAGAAGTAACATCAGGACATCAATGGAGCGGCTTGGGCTCTTTGGTGGTGATAGGATGCAGTAACTGCCCATCAAAACCATCATTGTTGGTTGGGATGAAGAGGTAGTATAATAGGTAGGGTGCTTACTTTGTATGTGGCTGACTGGATTTCACCCACACCACATACGGTTCTGCAGTCCTGCCAAGAGTAAACCCTGAGCACTGCTGATTGTCACCCCCAAACCAGAAAACAAAATCTAGAAACGGGAAGAGTCCCTTGACCCTGGTGGCCTCTCCTCTCTCAGGTGACTGCAGAGGCCTCCTGGACTGTTGGTGTTTCACCCTAGCTGGGGAACTCTGTTTCAGTGTAATTAACAAAACCCCCAACTTCTGTTTTCCCTGAAGTTGGAGACTTGTGTGAAACCTCCCGGTAGTGGTTTTGGGGGCCCAGATAAGCCTGTTTCTCCTTCCAGCCTGGGAAGAGAGGCACGTTAAGGCCAAGGATCCCCAGAGGGAATAACCGCTGTCTTTATGTGGTTTGGGGCTGTGAGCCAGTGACAAGGTTGATGTGTGACACTTTGCCCCTGTATGTTTGTGCTGGTGGCCATTGTCTTTGCTTGTCATGGAAAGCTAACAAGATGGCCTATTTTTTTTAAAAAAAAAGTTTTTTTTTCTTGTTAAAAATAATTATGTGCCAGATGGTGTGCGAAGCTCTGCACCTCGACTGGTTAAGACCTTTGCATTGTTGTCCAGATGCCTGTTCAGAAGGTGAGCTGGTAAGCATTCGAGCCAAGTATGAAAACAGGGATTCAGGCCAGAGACTAGAAAGGATACTGTGATGTGCAAAAAAGGGAAAAATGATTGAGCATAATGAAACTTTTAAAATAGGTGTACATGGGAGATGAGGGGATCCTAGCAAAAGACTTGGGTTATCAGTGTTGAATCCAACTTCCATTAGTTCTTAAGTTTGTTCTTAGAAGCAGTTGGCAGCCAATTACATGCCTGCCCCTTGGTCACAGAAGTTCCCAGAAACCCTTTCTGAGAGAGCTGATTTCTGAGAGAGCTGACAAGGCCTTTCGAGCAAACAAGGCATCATGTAGGCATTGCTCTGTAGGCCTCCTTCCTTCCCTCCCTCCCTCCTTCCTTCCCTCCCTCCCTCCCTCCCTCCCTCCCTCCCTCCCTCCCTCCCTCCCTCCCTCCCTCCTTCCTTCCTTCCTTCCTTCCTTCCTTCCTTCCTTCCTTCCTTCCTTCCTTCCTTCTTTTCTTTGCATCTGCTAGTTGAAGGAGGTGGCCAGGCCCAGTGTGAGGAACCCATCTGTAGAGCAACACCAAGAATTTTATGTATGAAGGTGTGTGTGTGTTTTCAGGAAAGTAAGTCTGTCTGTCTGTCTGTCTGTCTGTCTCCTCCTTCCCTCCCTCTCTCTTTTTTTTGCTTTTTTTGGGTCACACCCGGCGATGCACAGGGGTCACTCCTGGCTCTGCACTCAGGAATCACCCCTGGCGCTGCTCAGGGGACCATATGGGATGCTGGGAATCGAACCCGGGTCGGCTGCGTGCAAGGCAAACGCCCTACCCGCTGAGCTATTGCTCCAGCCCCCACCCTCCCTCTCTTTCTGACTCCCTTCCTCCCCTTCTCCCAACTCTTTTGGCCGCACCCAGCAGTGCTCTGGGGCTGCTCCTGATTATGTGCTCAGGAATGGGCCTCAGCAGTGCTCGGGGGACCCTCTGTGGTTTTGGAGATTTGAGCTGGGGTGCCTGGGGTGCACTTCAAGTACGTTCAGCCCTACGGTATCTCTCCGGCCCTGCTAATGATAGCTGACTGCAACCCAGCCAGGCGTGTGTGAACACCACAGAAAGGGGCGCACTCCCCAGAGAGTAGCACCGCTTAAAAAAGATTTTCAAGGGGCTAGAGCGATAGCACAGCGAGTAGGGCATTTGCCTTGCACGAGGCCAACCTGGGTTCAATTCCCAGCATCCCATATGGTCCCCCGAGCACCGCCAGGAGTAATTCCTGAGTGTATGAGCCAGGAATAACCCCTGTGCAACACTGGGTGTGATCCAAAAAGCAAAATAAATAAATAATTTAAATAAAATTTAAACAAAACAAAATAAAATAAAATAAAAAGATGTTCAAGTGCCACAGCCAGGAAGCTCGTCTCTGATGAGTATTATGTGAGCACCCCAGCAACCCCTTGTGAGCACTGTGAGCACCATGGTCAGACCTGTGTGTCATCCCCATGCCACAGTGACATTACCACCAATTGCATGCAGCACAGGGAAGCTGGGAGGGAATAGAAATGTAAAATAATTTAGTATCTTATGATATTCATTTATCAGAGACACGAATCAGTATTTTTCAATAAGATGAACATAAGCTTGGTTTATTAGGGGAGCCCCAGGGGAGTCCAGGGGCTTTGACTAAATGAAGGGTGGCGGGAGGGGGTGCACAGGGTTGGAGGTGGGAGAAGGGGCAGGATGGGACCAAGAAGCTGGTTGAGTGGAGGGCTGACCGTGCGGCTGGGGGAGGCCATATTGCCGTGTTACAGATGAGAGCTGTGGTGGGCTGCTTGGGGTGGTGACCCAGCAAGTAGACAGAAGAGGGTGCCTTCTAGATTCTTCGGGACAGAAGTGCCATTCGAATTTGACTCATGGCTCATGTATATCTTGTGGGTAAGGAGAGGACTCAAGGGTGGCTCCTAAGGTTCTGGGTGGAAACAGGTTTTCTGCAGGACTGTGGGGAAGATGGGGTATAGATCCGTTGGAAATAGAGCGTTCTGCTCGGATGTGCTGAGTGACTGGTGATCCCTTAACCTGCCACCATGTCTGGTAGATATGGGGAAAATGAAGTGTGGGGCTTGGGAGAGCCACGGTGACAGAGAACAGTTGGAGAGCATCGGCAAAAAGGTGGACGCTGCAGCCAGACCCCTGGGTTCAGACACAGACAGGATGCACGCAAGGGCTTCAGGCCTTTAGTGGTGAGGGAGAAGCGGAAGGACTGGCAAAGTAAAGTGGGGAAGAAAGTGGGAATTGGGTGGGAGAGGGGTGAGAAACTGGGAACTTGTGAAATGACAGAAGCCCAAGGAGGAAGCTCGTCGTTGGAGAGAAAGGCGGGCGTCACGGCCAGTGCTGGAAGGTCAGGTGGGAATGATGGAGATGGTAGCATGAAGGTTGCTGAGGAAACTTGGCCTGCGGATCTCCTGGGAGCAATCCAGACGTGAGTGGGAGGGGAGGGGAGGGGAGGGGAGGGGAGGAGAGGGCTGCTCAGAGTTTGCTCTCCTTTGCCTTGCTTGGGTAACGCAGCCTTTTTTTTTTTTATTTTTTATTAGTGAATCACCATGAGGTACGGTTACAAAGTTATGAACTTTCGTGTTTGCATTTCAGTCATACAGTGATCGTTTACCCATCCCTCCACCAGTGCCCATTCTCCTCCACCAATGTTCCTAGTGTCCCTCCCACCACCCCCACCCCATCCCCCACCACCTGCCTCTGTGGCAGGGCATTTCCTTTTGTTCTCTCTCCGTTTGGGTGTTGTAGTTTGCAATAAAGATATTGAGTGGCCATCATGCTTGGTCTGTAGTCTACTTTCAGCACACATCTTTCAATCCGAATGGGTCCTCCCAACATCCTCTATTTGGAGTTCCCTTCTCTATCTCAGCTGCCTTTCCCCCCAGCATGTGAGGCCAGTTTCCAAGCTGTGGGTGGGGCAGAGACTTCCTGGTTCTTATCTCTACTACTCTTGGGTGTTAGACTGGTTAAAGAAACTTTGGTACGTCTACACAATGGAATACTAGGCAGCTGTTAGAAAAGATGAAGTCATGAAATTTTCATATAAGTGCATCAACATGGAAAGTATCATGTCAAGTGAAATGAGTCAGAAAGAGAGAGAGAGACAGATGTAGAAAGATCGCGGTCGGGGCTGGAGCAGTAGCACAGCAGGTAGGGTATTTGCCTTGCACGTGGCCGACCGGGGTTCGATTCCCAGCATACCATATGGTCCCCTGAGCACCACTGGGGTAATTCCTGAGTGCAGAGCCAGGAGCAACCCCTGTGCTTCGCCGGGTGTGACCCTAGAGTTAAAAAAAAAATCACAATTATCTGTGGAATATAAAGTAATGCAGTTTTTCAAGCGAGTTCTGGCTCTAGCCCTTGGCTCTTGCAGACCTCCCATCACAGTGTTGTCCCCGAAGTGTCAGGGCTGATATTATTCCCGTTACAAAGTTGCAAATGTGGCCCTGGGATCTTTTGGGGCTGTTTCCTATAAGGAAGAGTTTGGTGTCTGCTCTCCAAGCCTCTCACATCCCAGTGTTTTGGGCTTCCTTTTGTGAGTGTGGTGCTGGGGACTGAATCCAGGATCTTACACAGCAGAGGTGCGTGCTCTCCCAGTGAGCTACATTGCTGGTTCCCTGCACGCCACCCCCTGCCTTTTTTTGGGGGGGGGATTTGACAAAGTAGATTGTGATACCAACGAAAGGGGACTGCCTGTCTCTATCCCCAGGGCAGAGATAGCAAATGAGCGTCATACTTGTCACTTTCTTCTTGATACCCATAGCAAGCCTCACTAATTGATCAAGACATTTTTTCCCTCCAAACCCCCACTCAGCCTCAGAATTCTCCACATAGCATTCCCGATAGTCTGTCAACCAGCTGATGACAAGATATCTCCAACTGGCATTCTTGTAGTTCTTAGCATGTTTCCTGGTAATGCAGGGATGGTGGTGGTATGATCCAAAGGCCGTGCTTTTGCCTGATTACGTGAACGTGCATGCTCTGAAATGCAGCGAATGCTCGGCCACTTGAAGGTCATCAAATAGAGGTGAATTCTCCAGCTGCCTGTGGATAAGGTGACTGGAATTCACCTACCGGGTAGGCCAGGAGTCTTCGATCGCAGGACACAGTGGTGGCAGTCCACAGGTAGAGAAAGTTGGTAGACTCCCCAGCCCACATGGTTTGGCTCAGGGATGTTAAAGACATGTTAACATATTGGGACCCCCCCCAATAAAAAGAAAAATCTGGGGACTAAGATTTTTCTTTTTCTCCCTGCAGGGATATATTGAATGGAGCTAGATTAGGATTCCTTGTTACATCTCTTGGCCCCTTGGGGCTCTTTCACTGTCTTACAAAGTCACTGGGGTGATAGAAGCTCTCTCAGGTTAGGCGGAAGGAGTGAGTCCAAGTGTTTCCAAGGCTGAAAAGGGACTTGTTTGGATGTTGGGTGACCCTTACAGATTCTTGGCTCTGTGACCTGTAATCTCTCTCATGGAACCTAATCTGTAGGACCGCTCCTAGGCCCAGGAAAATAAAGAGGTGGCACCTGCGGGATTCTGGCTATTGGCATATGTCAGCTTTGGTCTGCCCTCAGCTGTTCCACAATCTTTCCTCCTCCCGACCATCCTGGCCCAGGATTGCCACATACCTCTCCAGGAATGTGGCCGCGGTGAGAGGGCTCCGGGGGAGACCTGGTCCCGTCTCCCTTGGGCTCTCTGCTCCAGGCTATACCCACAAGGGTCAGAATGCCAGCTCCCTCTGGCTGTCTTCTCCCCTCCCCCCCCCACCCCCATCCCATCAGCCCTTGCTTGCTCTGCATTGGCTAGAAAAGGGGACAGTAGCCCTGCGGACAAATTCTTTCCTTGAAACCACATGGTGGATCTCAGCATCTTGGCCCAGGGGCTTGGGGCTTCCTGGGCTTAGAGGAAGGGGCTGAAAGTGCTGAGGACCTGTCTGCTTGTGGGCTAATATTATCAGTCCACCACGCCAGTGCCGCTCACACTGCAGTGGCCAGCACAGCCTCCTGGAGGGCTTGCTAGACCTGGATGGACCCCAGCACCTGGGGGGGTCCCTGTAGGCTGAGATGGGAAGATTGCCGCTTTGGATGGCTCCTCTGTCGGCTGCAGTAAAGAATTGTGTGCTGTGTTGAGTGGCGTGGGGTCTTTTTCCTTCTTTTCCCTTTTTATTGGCTTTGATACACACTAGGTGATGCTTAGGACTTCCTCCAGTCTCTGCGCTCAGGGATCACTCCTGGCGGGACTTGAGGGATCACATGTGGTGCCAGGGGCCAAACCCAGGGTGACTGTGCCAGGCCAGCTCCCGGCCCACTTTACTCTCTCTCTGGCCCCCAGAGTCTTTGTGCTTTCTGCCAGCCTCCTCCTTTCAGCCTCCAGGGCCACCACTTTGTAAGGCACGTTTGCCTAAGGGGGCCCTCAGCGGCCACTGTGGCCCCTCACAACTTAGACCACACACACTAGTGGGGCAGTATGACCTAATACCTGCTTAATTCCTCCCCAGGCTTCACACTGCAACTTCCCACCCATTCTTACAAGCCCCTGAGTGGCATGTCCTGGGCTGCCCCACAGCCTCTTTTGGTGCCTTCCTGCCTGGTGCCCTGATCTGTTGCCTAATGTTTTCTTTCCTCTGCATGCCTCAGGGCCTTTGCACTTGTGGGTCTTTTTTCCTGAAACAATCTAGTCTCCTTCCCTTACCCCCAACACACACAGAGACAGACACAGACACAGACACACAAAGACACACACACAGACACAGACAGACACAGACAGACACAGACACAGACACACACAAACACAGACACACAGACACACACACACAGACACACACACACCCTTCTCAGCTAGGAAAAGCTTGGCATTGTTCCTGCTCATTCCTGTCTCAGTCCCCTTCTCCAGCCACTCCATCTAATCAACTCATTCCCTACCCCTTGTTATTCTGCCTTCCTGCCTGGTACCCTGATCTGTTGCCTAATATTCTCTTTCCTCTGCGTGCCACAGGGCCTTTGCACTTGTGGGTCTTTTTTCCTGAAACAATATATTCTCCTTCCCTTACTCCCAGCACACACAGACACAGACAAAAACACACAGACACAGACACAAACACCGACACAAACACAGACACACAGACACACACAGAGACACACACACACACAGACACACACAGACACACACACACATACACACCCCCTTCTCAGCTAGGAAAAGTTTGGCATTGTTCCCCCTCACTCCTGTCTCTGTCCCCTTCTCCAGCCACTCCATCTGATCAGCTCCTTCCCTACCCCTTGTTACTCAGTATCCTGGATGCTATTGTCCACTGCGGTGTCAATCAATCGCAGTCCGTGAAAATGCATGTTCTTGATTTCCTTTGCCTCTTGTTTTCAGTGTGACTCCTCCCCTGGAGGGCCTGTCTTTTTCTGTGTTGGCTTCCACTCCCTGAGTGATTCATAAATATGTGTGAGTGAAGGAGAAGGCAAGGAATGCTGGAATGCACCCGGCAGAGGTCAGGTCAAGGTCAAGGGCAGACTTGGTGGGCCCAACTTGGGAATGACCGCCCCAGCAGCCTCTTGGTGGGAGACAGGGCCAGGACTGTCTTGGAGAGACCCAGGACAGAACGGCCGAGGCCGAACATGATGGTGTGCGTGCTTGTGGCTCAGAGTGATGAAGACTGGGTGCTCCCAGCTGGGAGCCATGGTACCCTGAGTCACTGTATTCCCATGCTTGTCATTGTTTTGGAGGGAAGGGAAGTTTGGGTGTGGAGGGGGCTCCCACGCAGTGCTCAGGGGTCTCGGAGCCATTCTTGGTGACGGTCGACTGGCATCCATTGGTGATGGTTCAGTGTTTGGGCCGGATGCTGCGGTGCTCTTGGGACTGGAGCCAGGAACTTGTGTGTGCAGGGCAGTGTGTGCTCTGGGGCCCGGAGCTTGTCTCCGCAACCCTGCGACCATCTCCCCGACCCCAGAGTCATCGCTCTGACCCCCGGGGGTAATTTTTGACATTGGTTAAAAACTAGTCCCTCCGACAACAAAGAGGGAAGCCTGGATTGGAACCACACTTAGGGTCTACGTAACTTTTTTTTTTGCTTTGGCGACGTACTTGGTGGTGCTCAGGGCTTACTCCTGGCTCTGTGCTCAGGGCACTCCTGGTGGGACTTGGGGACCATGTGGGGTATGGGGGATCTAATCTGCGTCAGTCATGGCCTCAGCAAGTGCCCTGCCGCCGTACCCTCTCTCCGGACCCAGAGTCTGGGAACCTGTTGCTCTCTGGACGGGATGAGAGGAGGGACTGGTTCTCTCACTTGGACCCTTTTCACAAAGCTTCCATGCCAGGGGCGGCAGTAAAGGCCCCCAGGTGGTGCATGGACAGTGGATGTGGGTATTTCTGGGTGCTTCTCACCTCCCCAGCTCTGCCCCACACCAGAGACCCTTATACCATACCCACAGGGCCAGAACTGGGCCTCCTGAGAGCGAGTTGTTTTCACCTGGCAAATGCCACAGTTCTCTGGGGGCTTGTTCTATTTCCTAAACATTCTCTCTCCAGAGGAACCTGGTGTCCCCAGGCTGTGTGAGTGATGGGTTCTGCAGGTGGGCCCTTGGTGTTGGGGCTGGGGGTGCTGCAGGGGGCTGTGTGTCCCCACTCCTAGCCCAGCCAAGTGCTGCTCTTGAAGTGAGCACCTTGAGACAGCAGGAAACGGGGTCGGAGAGGACTCTGCTGTCCCTGGCCTTTCGCCGTGTAAGCACCCGCCCTCTCTCTGTGTTTTGAATACTGGAAATTCAGGGGAAGTTTTGAAGAAACTTGAGATGGGCTCTACGAACATTTGCTCATGAGAAAGGGCTTTTTGTAAAAGTTTCTTGATTTTTTTTTGTGTGTGTGTTCAGAGGCTGGGGATACTTTTTGCGTGTATCATTCGTGTCTCATTTCCTGGATTTTCCTTGTCCGTGATGGTGTTATATGAAAGAAGATGTGGGTTAAGGCCTTCCTGTGTGCTGGGCAGGATGCTCACTGCTTTGCCGTGGGTTAGGGGGAACCTCGCTTGGGTGCAGCTGCCTGTGTCAACACCCTGCCCCCCGCCGCCCCCGCCCTCCAAGGGGACGCCCGTCACAGGCTGTACATTGTTCAGCAGACTCAGCTCTTTTTCCCCGGAGGAGGGGTATGTCCTGTCCCATGAAGTGGTCTGGCTCTTGGGATGTGCTCTGGCGCACGCATGGGCAGAGGCGCCCTCCTCGGGGACACTCGTCCGCTCTCAGGACCCACACACTTTTCCATACCCAGTGGCGGCAGGAGGGGGGTGCCGGGAGACCCCTGCTTTGGCCCCCTGTGTCCAGGTGGGCCAGAGCACCTTGGGGCCGTGATGGACAGATGTGCAGCAGGAGAGACGTGTAGCAGCTGTAGGCACGGTGGCTCCAGGCCCGGGCCCCTCTTACGGATCTGTCTAGGGAGATGTGCTGCTGTGTGCAGGGAGGTCAAATGTGGAGGCAAATGTCGGCCTCCTGAAAAGAGGGCACCTTTTATTTTTCTAAAAAATATATATATTTTGCGGGGGACACACCCAGTGGTGCTCTGGGCTGACCGCTGGTTCTGAGTTCAGGGATCACTCTTGGCAGGGCTTGGGGGACCGTATGTGGTGACGGGGATCAGATCCAGGTCGGCTGCGGGCAAGCCTGCTATTGCTGGACTATTGCTCCGGCCCCGGAGTGGTACTTTCTAAAGCCACAGAACTCTGCTGTCTCCTTTGTCCAGTGTCAGGATGGTCTGGTTAGAGTCTTCGTCTGTAGCAGATTGGGGGCAACTACCACTAGGAAAAAGTCATTGTTTGCTTTCTTTTTATTTGTTTGAATTTTGGGAGCAGTACCTGGGTAGGGGGTCACTCCTGGCTCTGCGCTGCTCAAATACTCCTGGTGATGCTCGGGGGACCGTATGGGATGCCGGGAATCAAACCTGGGTCCACTGCATGCAAGTCCAGTACCTTATCTGCCATACTGTTTCTTACAAGTCAGGTTTCTCTTGTAAGAAATCGAGGACTCAAAAGAGCTATGCTGGGAATATTATGTCTCACTCCAGTGAGAGAAGGAATCTGGAGTTCTGACCTCCATCGACGGTCAAAAATCTGGGATGCTGTCTCGTTTGCCAAGGCGTCTAAAATCAGATGGGCTGTTCATGTAATGCAATTCAGAGACAACTGCTGGACTAGAGCTGTTACCGACTGGATTCCATGGGACGTCAGAAGACCTTGTGGCCGCCCACCAACTAGATGCTCAGATTTCTTCGTCAAATCCCTGAATGAACGATTTGAGGCTCTTCCTGTTCCTAGAGCAAGCAGATATCATTGGGCTGCACTAGCACGCGATGGGGACAAATGGCGACATTACTGGTGCCCGCTCGAGCAAATTGAAGATCAACGGGACGACAAGTGATACAAGTGATACAGGTTTCTCTGGCAGGGGAGACAGCTTGCAGGGCTGAGTGCACACTTTGCTTATAGGAGCTCTGGGTGTGGTCCAAAAGCCAAAAGCAGTGAGCTAGTACAGTGCCCAGAGCGCTTGCCTTGCATGTAGCCAGCCTGGGTTTGGTTCCTGGGACCCCATCTGGTACTCCGACACCCTGTGTGATCCCCCGAGCACCACTAGGACTGATCCCTGAAGGCAGAGACTTCAATAAGCCCTGATCGCTGTTGGGCTGTGGTTCAACCCCCACTCCCAATGTTGAACAGGAGGCTGATTTACTATTTGGGGGCGGGGAGGACCGGCACGCCCACTGGTGCTCAGGGCTCACTGCTGGCTGTGCCTCAGAGGTACCATAGGGGTGCCGGGATTGCACCTGGGTCAGCCACATACAAGGCAAGTGCTTTATCTGCTCTGCTTTCTTTCTGACCCCTGATTGGCTGCTGTTCCCTGAGCCCTCATGGCACTACTTCTAGATGCCTGGGAGCTCAGCGCCCTCGCAGCCAAGCTTATGTTCTGAAGGCATGTCTGCAGCTGGAGGTGAACGGGGAGAGGTGGGGAGAGGAGAGCAGGCAGGAAGCATGGGCACATACAGCTCAGTTAGGAGGCAGCTGGAGGGTCCCAGGGGCTTTGCTGACAAGGGGTCATGGAAGAGGCTGGGGCGGTGGGAGGGCTCTAGACCACCACCGGGTTCCCTGCTGGCCCAGCCCCTGCCTCGCTGCAGAGGGAGCCCCGTCGCTCCTCCCTGACCCTTTCCTTCTTCACCCTCTGACTTCCTGCTGGTGCCCCCTTCCCCCCCATGGCTGAACTGCTCAGGGACCCTTAGCGTGGGTACAGAGCCGGGCAGAGCAGTGCAGCTGCTGGACAGGGAGTCGTGGGGGGCGGGCAGCTGTGTTTGGGTGTCCTGGCTACTACCTTCTGAGCCACATCTGTCTTAGGGACCGTGGGGCTGGGAGGAATGCGTCTCCATGAAATGAGTGCCGGGACCCCCTTCCCTGTCCCTCCTCCCTCCCCTCCCCCGACCAAAGAGTCCTTAGCTACATGCCGAGTGCCAGGAGCCCGTGTGGGAGAGGGCAGACGGCAGCAGAGCTTGTCAAGAGAGGATGCTGCAGAATGCATGGTAATCAGATCTGGTTGTCAAGCGGACCTTTGAGTTAGGGCCCCCAAGACCTTCACTCCAGGCTGCTCCAGACAGCCCTGACTCCTGCTGGGTGCTCTGCGGGCCTCTCCAGTGTGGGGTGCTGGGTGTGTGTGTGGGGGGTCAGGGACGGGCTAGATAGAGGTCCTGAGGTCCTGTGCTCTCTGAGTTAGCCCATCCCGGGAGAAGACTCCGCAACTCTGAGCTGTCTGGTTTCCTGAAGAAGGTGGCACCTGGCTGGCCCTGGCTGCCGGGAGGGCTGGTGTGGCCCCTCCGGCCACCCGGGAATGAGTGAAATGTCGCCTGGGGCCTTCTCATGCCCAGTGGAGGCCGGCTCCCCATGGGGGCTGGCTCCTATGGGTGCCTGCGTGCTGGCGGACCCAGCGACAGGGAGTGCGGCCCAGACAGGAAACCCCTCTGCAAGCCGGAGTCGTCGCTCACCCCTTAGGAGAGGGATATTTCGGGGCGCCGTGCTATGGTACTTGGGGTTTCAGGCGCCATCCTGGTCACCTACGGACGCTTCGGTCGTAGAGAGGTGAGGAGGGAGGCCTGAGCGCTCTCTGTTGAAGCGTGGTTCTTGGCCCGTGCCCCCAGTGGCTCGCTTGAATGTGGTTTCCTTACCACCCGCGGCAGCTCCGGCATCGCAGTGTTCAAGAGACTCACGCTGAGATCCGGGACCTCGTGCCACGGGCCGGGGGGAGGATGAGGCAGACCCCTTGAGGCCGGTTTGATTGGTTTTTGTCAGAGGTCAGAACTGGAGGCAGGAGGTGGGATTCCTTTCCTGAGTGGCCTACGTGTGGGATTCAGACTAAGACCCTTGACCTGGTTGCTTCCGGCCACAGCCACGGTTTCCACCCTGCCTGCCACCCCACCAGAGAGACAGAGTCTGCGTGGTCTTACCTGCAGACGTGTCTTTTTGCATGGTTTCTACAGATTGGATTTACCTAGTTATTATTTTGCTTAGTTTTGCTTTATTAATACTTTTTATTTTGTTCTTTTTTTTTTTTTCTTTTTGGATCACACCCGGTGATGCACAGGGGTTACTCCCGGCTCTGCACTCAGGAATTACTCTTGGCGGTGCTCAGGGGACCATATGGGATGCTGGGAATCGAACCCAGTTGACGGCGTGCAAGGCAAATGCCCTACCCGCTGTGCTATTGCTCCAGCCCCTATTTTGTTTACTCTTATTGTTTGTAGTTTGGGGGTCACAGCTGGAAGTGCTCAGGGTTTCCTCCTGACTCTGTGCTCAGAGATCACTCTTGGCCATCCCAGAGGGCCCATATGCAGTGCTGGGAGTGGAACCTGCCTTTGCCTTGTGCAAGGCAAGAGCCTTCATCCCTGTACAATCTCTTGCACACCTTATTACTTTTGGAGGTGCCTATTTTTTGTGGAAGTTACTTATGTTTACATCCTAGGAGTTTCATGGCTTTTCTATTTCCTTTTATCCATTACTTATTTTTTATAGGGGGGTTGTCACTCCCAGGCAGTGCTCAGGGGGTACTCCTCAGGCGACTCTTACTGGTACTCAGCTCAGCAGTGCTGATGATTCAGTGCTCAGCTTCCCAAGATGGTTCTGGGAGCTACCGGGGCATCCCCGGCAGAACTCGGGGGTCACGTGGGGCTGGAGATCAAGTTTGGGGCCTCCTGCATGCGAGGCACACACCTCAGCTTTCTGAGCTATCTCCCCAGCCCCTCCACTATGAGTTCTTAAGACAAAGACTGATAAGCTCTTTGACTCTTTCGTGGGACTTTGCTCTGAGCGTGTTAACGCCTATTCCTGGTCAGCAGTTCTGGGCCTTCCTGGAAAGGCCGTATCTCCATGAGGTCAGTGCTGCTTCTGGGCCAGCTGTAGCCCTGAAAGAGAGGGTTCAGCCCACAGGACCCCCTCATTTATCCCTGAGCTAATCAGTCAATCTTAAGTCTTCTGCATTTTTTTTTTCCTCAGGGGGTGGGGAGGTTGTGTGGGTGCATTTGGGGTCTTACCCACAGGTGTTACTCCTGGCTCTGTGCTCGTGGTGGTTCTTGGGGGCACGCGCACTGCTGTGGCTTGGTCCGGAGTTCCGCCTGTTGGTCTTTCTCCCCAGCCTTCCTGCGTGTCTTGGTCCATCTTGCTCTGCAGAAGTCACCAAACCTCTCTATTTTTCGTGGGAGCTGGACCATGTGGCCCCCTTAGGTTCCGTCCAATTCCACACTTTCCAGATTTAACAGAACGAACAGCTGGTATGAAAAGGCTAGAGAGAGCCAGGCCAGACTCCTCTCTGGAAGCCTCTGTTAAATGGCCCAGGAGTTTCCCTTACAGGAAGGGATGGGTCAGAGAGATAATACAGGCGTCAAGGCACTTGCTGTGCAATGCTGCTGACCCTAGTTCAATCCCCAGCACCGAGTGTGGTCCCCTGAGCTCCCTCCAGGGGTGATCCTGTAGCTCAGAGCCAGAAGTAAACCCTGAGAAACAGCCCAGGGTGGCCCCCAAGCAAAATATAGGAAAAAAAGGTGAAGACCTCAGCTCTCCAGTCTGTACGTGTGCCAAGGACGTCCTGCTCACTGCTCAGGTGGCTGTGAGAGGGAAGCTGGAGACGATGTGGTGGGAAGGGAGTGTACGGGGCCAGGTGTTAATCGGACAACTAGCTGAGTGTGAGCGCTCAGATTGTGTGTTGGCGGCCAGGCTCAGGCCCTGGCAGTGGACATGTGAGAGCTCTAGCCTACGATTCCAAAGCCTACGCAAAGCTGAGTTAGCATCGCTCGTGGATGTAGGCAGTGCTGCTGGGTTTTGACCTAGAGCTCTCGGGAAGCTGGATGGAGGCAGCATCAGATGAACAGTCCAGTGTGACTCCGCCCTTAGCGGGGAGATTTGCAGGAGGGAATGTTCTGTGTCCCCCTTGCCCAGTTCCGAGGCGTGTGCTTATTTTCCTTTTTATCTATCTATCTATCTATCTATCTATCTATCTATCTATCTATCTATCTATCTATCTATCTGTCTATATTTGCTTTTGGGGTCATACCTGGTGTTGCACAGGGGTCACTCCTGGCTCATGCACTCAGAAATCACTCCTGACGGTGCTTGGGGGACCATATGCGATGCTGGGAATTGAACCCAGGTCAGCAGTGTGCAACGCAAACGCCCTCCCCGCTGTGCTATCACTCCAGCCCCTGGTGCTTATTTTTGAAGGTGGGCATCTCTCTCATACCAGGGGTTTCTCCTGAACAAATTCAGAGAGGCCTGTTTGTCTCTTTCTGAGGCAACTTGAGCTTCTCAAAGGCCTTGTTCATCCTTGGGGGTCGGGGTGGGTGGTGGGCAAGGGCTCTTGGGGCAGGACCACCTTAGGGGTGGTCATTTGTCTCAGATGCCCACGCGAGATGCCACCAGGGAACCTTTCCCAAGTACATAACCCTGGATGCTACTCAGGATCAGGAGGTGCTTTGGAGACACTCGATATTTATGTGCTTATCCGTTCACTCTTCCTTTCTGTCTTTGTTGTGTTGGTGACCAAAGGTCCAGTACGCTTGGCAGCAGAGCACCAGAGGGCTCACACCTCATAGTCCCACCTGGGTGGTGCTCCTTGCAGGCACCTCGGTACGGGGGATCCAACTCAAAGCCTCAGGTGTGCAAGGCCGGGGCCTCCGGAAGTGTGCTTTGACGGAAGCTGGGAGCTCCTGAACGTTCAGAAGAGCTAAACAAGTGACTGGCGGGCTAGGGAGGACGCTCAAAGGGCTGGTGCGTCCTGGGGTCATCCCTGGCATCATGTGGCTTTTCAGGAACTACCCGGAGCAACCCCCAAGCACTGAGTGAGGAATTCACGCCAGCTGTGGCCCTCAAAGCGAACCAGCCTACCCACCAAACAGGCACACGCGCAATAGTTGGTCTTCAGTTGTCAGTTGACTGAACAGAAAGGACTCGGGAGTGTTCCAGTTCTGGAGCTTGGCTTGGCATGCCCGCCTTGGCTGCCACTCACTCCGCTTTCTGTCTTACCCCCCTCAACAAACACCATGGCTTCCTCAGGTCCCCTGAGAGCCTGTCCCTGCATGGGGCTCCTTCCTGGTGAGGTCCTTTCCTTTCTTCTTATCTCTTCAGATAAGACAGATAATCCTCGGAGGCAGAGGTGGAGTCCCGTCTTCTAGCCGGGAATCTTTCCTTACTGACTCCAGCCGCTGCTGAGCTTGCCCTTTCCAGAATGGTCCCAGTGCTTACTCTTGCATTCCTCCCACATGACAAGAATTCCTCCCCCGCCGCATTCCTGCAGACTGCTGGCCCGCACTGAATGGCGGGAGCCCATGTGATACGTGTCCAGGTAGCACCCGGTGCACCTAGCTTGTGGCGAAGGGGGCAGGTATCTGGGCTGGACAGAGAGCCCTGCGGGAAATGAAGACGGTTTCTAGGAAAGGAGTCTCCACTGGCACTTCAGACAGATGACAAGCAACAGCGTCGTCAGAAGAGAAATGCAAATAAAAAGGGCCACTTGTGCCTGTTAAGATCATCTGATGTACAAATCACTGATACACTCAGCTTCTGACAGGGGCCGAGATATGTGATGTCCCCGAGGGGTTGTGCATTTGTTCAGCCTGTTGCAAATACACTTTGGTATTTTCTCTCTAACCTGCAAAAGCTGGTGCTGCTTTGACCCAGTAATCTCACATTGAGATTTCTTCTAGAAAAGAAAAATACACGTATGGATATATATTTGCATGGAAGGAGAAGCACATAAAATGACCCAAGGAAACACACCTCCTCGCCCCCTCCCAGCCCGAGCCCAGTAAAGTAGCAGTGCTTTCTAACTGCACATGTTTCAGATATTGAATGTCATGTTAATTTGTATGTCAGCATACAGATAATTTAACGGCTGTATGATCAATTGCGAACCTCACCCAAACTCTCGTTTTTCTTCGATACCGTATCATTGACCCTGTTTTACCCAGTTTAGCCTCTCTTCTTCCTAGTGACCCACTTCTCCCTGGCCTTCTGTTGACCACAGTTTCGTTCTTAGACTGTTTTAGTTTTTATTTTATTTTTTCCTCCACAGGGGGTGAAATCATAGTGGTGTTTGCCTTTCTCCATCTGACTTACTGTGTTGAGCTTAAAACCTTCCAGGCCATCCATGACTATGTGGAAGGCAGGCTTTTATCTTTTTTTCCCTCATAGCTGAGTAGTATTCTGTGCTGTATTTGGCTCACATCGTCTTTATCCATCATTCATGGTGGGGATGGTTAGTATGTTCCCAATTGGGGTCTGTTGAGAATAATGCTGCCCTAAGCTTAGGGGTATGTGTATCTTCTTGAGATTCTGTTTTTATACTCTTTGGGTAAGTACACAGAAGAGGAAGAGCTCGATCATCAGGTCATTCTAGTTCTCATTATCGGAGACATCTCCGTATAGTTTTCCCTGTGGATACTGTAGGCTAACCTTTCCATGTAGCATCTTTTTAAACACTTAGGGTTAATATCCAGCAGTTTTCCACATGGCCACTGCATTCTAATTTTTCCATGCAGCAGCATTTGTATTGCATTTTATTTATTTATTTTTGGTTTGGGGACCACGCCCGGTGCTGTTCAGGGCTAACTACTGACTCTGTACTCAGGGAATACTCCTGCAGGCTCAGAGGAACCAAATGTGGTTCGGGAAATCAGGTCTGCCTCCGGGAAGGCAAATTCCCTACTAGTTGTATGCTGTACTGTCACTTTGGGTCTCACAGCGGCATTGACTTAGTCAATAAAAGATTGGGTGTCACTGAGCACAGATGGGTTAGTCAAGTGTGTACCATCCTATAGTGGGCGGCTTTTGTGGAAGTGAGCGAAACACAGACAGACCTCACTGTATTTTTGTAGAAAGAGGTTGAGTGCCTCATGAGTGAGAAGTGAGTGTGTGTGTGTGTGTGTGTGTGTGTGTGTGTGTGTGTGTGTGTGTTATGTAAGAATGTCTGTCTGTGTTCCTTACGGAGAAGCCAAGGATTGACCCACAAGTGGAAGCAGTTTTGGTGCAGAGGAAAGGACGGGAACCTTTGGTGGCCTATCTGTGGCCTTTGACTTTAAATTGTATGGAACATAGACTCAAAAATTGAATTTCAAGGATTTTTTGGGGGAGGGGGAGTATGGAGCGATAGCACAGCAGATAAAGCGTTTGCCTTGCACGTGGCCGACCCGGGTTTGATTCCTCCATCCTTCTTGGAGAGCCCGGCAAGCTCCCGAGAGTATCCCACCCACATGGCAGAGCCTGGCAAGCTACCCGTGGCATATTTGATATGCCAAAAACAGTAACAACAAATCTCACAATGGAGACGTTACTGGTGCCCACTCGAACAAATCGATGAATAATGGGATGACAGTGATACAACAGTGCTACAGTGCTTTTGTGGGGGGGAAGTGTAGGGGTGTGGGCTGGATAGATGGTGCAGAGGGTAAGATGTGTTTGCCTTGCATATACATGTCCCAACTGGGTTCGATCCCCAGCATGCCGGAAGTGATTTCTGAGTTCACAGCCAGATGTAACTCCTCAGCACCTATGGGTGTAACCCCCCCACCAACACACACACACACACACACACATACACAAACAAACAAAACTTTTGGACTTTCATTCATAGCAATGTGTCAGTATTGGTGCATTGTTTGTAAGAAATAAACTGTAATCTCATGAGGTACTAGTAATAGGGATGATTGGGTAGAGTTGATACAAGAATTCAGGTATGTCCCCTGTGCTCATACTAACTCATAACTCATTAAGAAGTCTAACCCTTTGAAATAGATACTCTGACAATTCCTAACTTATACAGATAAGAGGAGTCCAGAGAGGTTAACACAGTGCTCAAGATCACACTGTGAATTCACAGGCAGGCAGGCTAACCCAGGGAGCCAGGGAGAGAGTAGAGGGAAGGTGCTGGCCTTGCACACAGTCGACGGAGGGTAGATCTCCAGCCCGTGATCCCTGAGCGCAGAGCAAGAAGTAAGTCCTGAGCACTGATGGGTGTGACCGAAAAGAACAAAAGCAAGAATAGAAAAACCAGGCAGGCGCTCCCAGAGCTTCGAGCACTAAAACCACTACACTTCATTGCCCCTTTGCTCCAGGGCTTCCCAGCAGGGTAATAACATGCCAGGTGGAACTGAGACAACCTGGTCAAGGTGGGACACATGGTGGGAGCAGTTGAGCCTGCCCAATGCCGGACAGTTCCTTGCTTTAGAACACAGACTCGGCTTGATGCTCTTCCATGATGCCTCCCAGCTAGAAGCTGCAGCTTCTCTCCGGCTGCTGGGGTGGGCGTGGGGGTCCGAGGCTTCGATTTGGAATCATACGGAATGCAGACACAAGTCCTCACAGTGGTGGCTACCACTCTGACTGTGCCAAAAATGCTCAAAACAGAAACTGAGGGACACACACACACACACACACACAGAGTGCAGCAGCACCCAGTTCATACCATAGCACTAAGGGTCAAAAGCTTCAAGTTGTGGGCCGGAGCCGTTGTGTAGTGGGTGGGGCACTTGCCTTGCACATGGCCAACTCAGGTTTGATCCACGGCACCCTGTATGGTCTGTTCCCCAAGCCCTGCCAGGGGTGATCCCTGAGCACTGAGCCAAGTGACAGTACAGCTGGGTAACAAACCAACAAGTCGTGCCTGGGTTCTCCCCAGCACATGCCAGTGCTGGGCACCAGAGCACATCAGTGACCCCTCAGCCCTCTTGTCGGTCACATGGAAATCACTCATGGCCTTATTGAGAGAACAAACCAGGGCCAAGAATTTGTTGTTGCGCATATTTTTAAGTAAGTGTTATTCTTTCAGAACTGTTTTAGGGGCTGGAGAGTAGGTAAGGCATTTTCCTTGCACACACCAACCCGGTTTCAATCCCTGGCACCACATATGGTCCCCAGGGCACTGCCAGGAGTAGTCCCTGAGCTCAGGGCCAGGATTAATCAGAGCTAGGAGCACTGCCATGTATGGCCCAATAATTTATTTTTTTTAAAGTGCCTCTCAAATAGTACGGCAGGTGGGGCATTTGTCTGGCATTCAGCTGATCTGAGTTCTGTTCCCACTATCCCATCTGGTTTCCCAAGGACGGCCAGGAGAAATTCCCTAGTAACCAGGAGTAACCCCTGGGCTTCACCAGGTGTGGCCCAAATTCAAAACAAACTTTAAAAAAAAGTGTCTCTCAAAACATATGATTCATTTATATGAAATGCCCAAAGACAAGTTTATAGACAAATAGAAAAACCTCGGGGTTGGACACATAGTGCAGTGGACAGGGCCTTGCACACGACTGACCTGAAAAGGATCACTGGTTGGCATTGTCTGTGGTCTCCTGGGTACTGCCAGGAGTAATCCCTGAGTATAAAGTCAGGAGTACGACCTGGCACCCTTGAGTATAACACCTCCCCACCCAAGGAAGGGGGTGGGAAATTGTTTTAGATTTTACCAAAACAACAACTCTGAAGATTGTCACAGTATCTATTTCAAAAGGTTAGGTTTTCACAACACCCAAAAGGAGAGAGAGATCGAGCAAAAGGAATCCCCTGCCACAGAGGCAGGGTGGGGTGAAGGGGGCAGGGTGGGGTGGTGGGAGGGATGCTGGGACCATTGGTGGTGGAAAATGGGCACTGGTGGAGGGATGGGTACCGATCATTGTATGACTGAAATGCAAGCATGAACATTTGTAAGTCTGTAACTATATCTTCTGGTGATTCATTAATAAAAAAAATTAAATTAAAGAAACAACAACAGAAAAACAGAAGGTTAGGTTTTTTTTAAAAAAACAGTTAATGAGTTAGTGTGTGTACAGGGAACATGCGTGGCCCCCAGCAATGTCGGGACAATGGATGCTTAAGGGAAATCAAATCCGTGATACAGACGTAGCGTTCAGTAAGGCTGAGCTGGCACCGTCAAACCTAGGAAGCCTGGCAGGGCTTCTCCCTGAAGCATCCTGGTACGTCCTGGCCTCGAAAATTGAGCCTCATTTCACTGGTTGTTCGGAGGCTCTAGCTCCGCCCCTTGGACAGCTGGATGGACGAGGGGCCGTGGGGATGGGTCCCAGCCCTCTCTGCTCTGATGGCAGCTGGTTGTTTGCGGTCAACCCAGGGCCAAGGTGGCTGGTGCCGGCTTGTGCTGGAGGGTACCCGTGTTCTCCCCCATGCGGTCCAAATTTCAGAGCAGCAGTTTGGGGGCGTAGGTTATGGGATATCTAGTCTCTGCAGGGTCATCTGGGGACCAAACCCCAGAGAGTAGACTGGAGCCAGAGAGGTGACTGTCGGCCAGGGCAGAAAAGCTAACAGCAATCAGGAGGGGAAGAGAAGAACCTGGAGTAACTGTCAAAGGGCTGATGGGTGAGTCAGTGCCTAGCAGAAGGCGGGCAGGGGAAAGTGAAGGGTTGATTTGGAGACTGTTGAAGGCTGCCTGGAGGAGGTGGCTCTTGAGCTACTAACCTGGGACTTTATTATTGTTGGGGGGGGGCGTACCTAGGGGTGCTCAGGGATCACTCCTGATGGTGCTCAGCGGACCATAGGTGATGCTGGGGATTAACTGGGGTTGGCCTTGTCCAAAGCAAAGCCTTAACCCCTGTGCTCTCTCTCGAACCCAAGGTCCTTATTTATTTATTTTGGTTTTGGGGCCACACCTGGCCCTGTGTTCAGGGATCACTCCTGGTGAGTCTCTGGGCTTGTCTGCTGTGCTGGGGCTCGAACCCCAGTTATCCTTGTGCAGGGCAAGCTCCTTGACACCTGTGCTGTCTCTCCCCCCCCCCTCCCCTACCCACCCCAGTGTAGGATTCTGAAGGGGAGTGGGGAGAGGGAAGGAGAGAGGAGTGGGAGTTGGGAGGGGGGTCCCTGAGTGCCAGTTGAGTGCTTTCTTCCCCTCCCGCGCCCCCTGTCCCCTGGTGGCAACTCCTGCCCTGCACTTCTCTGCCCATTCTCTTTCTGCCTCCCTTCTTCCTGCCCGCAGAATCCGCTTGCCAGCTTCCTGCCCATTTCCTGCCCCCAGAGATGCCCATTCAGGGCTCCCTTGGAGGGCCTGACCTCTCTCCACGCCTGTTTACCCTGGCACGGGGACAGGGCTCTCACGTGGTGGTGCTTCTGGCATGCCAGTCCCGTGAGTCCTCAATAGTGGGCACCGGGTGGGTGGGTGGGCGGGCAAGCATTCCTCCAGGTTGACTCTCGCCCGACCTGCTTGGCACGGGAGTGCCATTCCCACCCCCCACGTAACCCCCCTCGGCTTCTGGAGGGAGCGCAGAAGCAGCAGTGCCAGGCTGCTGTGCGTTGGGGTGCTGAGTCACTCCCCCTCCCCCTCCTCCGGGGCCTCTGAGTCACAGGGGCAGGCAACACGGGAGGGCGTCGTGGGACCCTCGGGGCCCTGAGTTGGCATTTAACCCTCCGTGCCTCTGGCACCTTCCAGGGCCCGGCCATCAGCTCCCTTTCCAGCCCGCACTGACCTCGCACCCGGCAGCTCCGTCCCTGCGAGCTCCCGGATTCCAGGGCTGGACTCTCCCGAGTCCTGGCCGCATTCCGGGAAAGGAGTGTGTGGGCAGATGAAGCAAGCGGGGCGAGGTCCCGGGAGGGGAGGGCTGGGCCACCTGTCCTGACCGGGCCTGGGTGGGGGGCAGTGCCCAGAGCTCACCGACACCCCAGGACTGGCCAGTGTTGTGAGCACCATGAAGTGTGACCTCGAGACTCACCGCACCCCCCTCCGTTCCCAGGGAGCAGGTCCCCCAGACACATCTGTGCGTGACATCCCGCCCCCCGGCCTGCAGCCCTTTCCTGTCCCCACACGGAGGGGATGTGGCCTCCCTCCTGGCTCCCCCTCCACCATGTGATTTTACACCCCCCCCCCCCTTGCTTCTCTCTTCTCTTGTTCAGCGGAGACGAAGCCTGGCTCGGGGTCCCGAGGTCCCTGTGGACTGGGGAGGATGGAGAAAAGCTGTGAGCGTGTGTCGGGAAGTGGGGGGCCGGGGGTGTGGGCTGAGGAAACTGGGTCACTCACTGACTTTGAAGCGAAAGCTGGGTTGAGACCGCAGGACAACCTGAGGCTCCCCCCTTAACTTAGGGGAGTCATTTCCTTTCCGCTGGCCTTCACCGCAGAGAGGAGGGTGGGCCGGACCTGCGCTGCTCAGAGACCCCCAGGGCTGAGTCTGAGTGTGGGAGAGGGGTACCCTCCAGGCACGCGCTCCCCAGGTGAGGCGGAGGAGAGGCTGAGCGGCTGAGAGGTGGCCCCCGGCTGCAGGCAGACCTTGTTGCCTCAAGGGCCCCGGGTGCTTCTCTTGCACGCTTGAGGCCTGAACTTCCACCTCTATCTCGCCCCTCTGGGCCTGAGAGCTGACGGCTCACTCCCGCACACCCGGCCGGCCTGGGAGCTAAGTGCCCCGGTTGCTGGCCAGAGCTGGGATCCTCGCTGTGGCAGGGCCCCGGGCAGTGGGCAGCGAGGTAGCTCAGGGCTGCAGGGGAGGTCTGGAGAGGGTCTGGTGGGGGTCTGTGCTGGCGAGCAGTTGTCCGAGGAATTAATCTCCAGCTCCGTTCATGCATGGGCTTCATCTGGAGACGAGACTGTCTGGCTTCTTGGGGGGTGAGGGGGGCGTCGTGGCTGGGTGTGGCTCCCGGAGCAGGCGGCATTGGGCAGACCAGCGGCCCGTGGGTGGTCTTGGCCCCCACATGCTGCCCTCTGCCAGACCCCAGATGGGCACCACGGGGGAGTTGCCATGGTTATTGGAACTGCTGTCGCTGTGCTTTGAGGGGAAGAAGCGAGGTGGGATTGATCTCCATGCTCGTACCCCCGGCGTCTTTCAGAAGCAGAGAAGGCCGAGAGGGCGGCATATCTTTCCACGCCGGGGCACACGCATCTCTCCTTCCTTCCCCGGTGCTGAGCAAAGAGTGTGTGATGTCCGGGATGGCTGGAGCCCCGCCCTCCCCCGCCGCCCCGCCCCTCTGCGTCCGTCCATGCCCACGCAACCCTTCTGGGCCAGCACAGCCTCAAAGCAGCCTCTGGCACCCACACAGGTCCTCCTCAGTCGCCCCTGCGTGGGGGAGATGAGCCGGCAGGACCCAGCTACCAGGCCAGTGAAGAATTACGGAGTTTGTTCAGAGTCACAGAGTGAAGAAGGGGCAAAGCCGCTGGTGACAGCAGGACCCCAGAACTCAGGTTTCTGTGTTGTGGGGAACATTGCAGATCCCCCGCTCCCCACCCCCCACCCAACCCCCAAACTGTGCTCTTGAGTGCTGGATCCAGGTCCATATTGAAGTTCACTCCAGCTTCCACTGTTGCCAGATCCCATTCAGTAGATGGGGGAGCGGCTAAAGCCTCAGGATCCGTTTGGTCTCAGATGGATGCTTGCTATGAATGTTCGTTGTTCTGGGGTCTACGTTGTGGGGATGCTGAGAAGAACATGGCCTGGTTATAGACCCTTGCTGACCTGGTCCGCAGGAGGAGACGGTCTTTCTCCAGGGATCCTCAATGAGTTTGGGGCAGAGGCCAGCCTGCATTTCAGACTTAAGTCTCTAAAATTTCCTTCCCCAAAACACTCACCTCCCTCACGGGCTCCCCTCTCTTTCACCCCCTTGTATGTATAGCCTTGGCACACAGCAGACATTCCATAAATGCCTATTGGATGAATACATGCATGGACGAATATTTAAGTCATGTGTGTTTTCTGCAGCTGAGAACTTTTGTTCTCTGGAAACCAGGCCAAATGAATCTTCCAAACAAATTGGTCTGAGTGGAGGAGACTGAAGCCCAGCTCTGGCCTGGACAAAAAGAAATGTGGGTTTGAGTGGAAGCCACTTGGATCGTAGAGATTAATGTTCAGAGTATGCTGAGGGCTCTCATCCTGAGAATCTCCAGGATTGTGGAATCAGTTATTCCTCTGTGTGTAAACCGCCTCCAGTGTCTCAGGCTTGTCACCAGCAAAGTGGCCCAGGGCCACTTCCCTAAGGGAGGCAGGTGTGTGTGTGTGTGTGTGTGTGTGTGTGTGTGTGTGTGTGTGTGTGTGTGTTTGACACAGAGGGGTTTTCAAGAGACACTTTCTGCACCACACAGATATACTGGCTGTTGGTGAAAAGGTCAGGCGTTCAAGTGGACTTTTTGCCTTTGATAGGAATTTTGAACTTGGCCAGGGTGTGGAATGATGGAACGCTGCTCATGAGTGCTTCTGACCGAGCGCTCTGGCCGGCCGAGAGAAGCTGCGAGCAGTCTGGTTCTGAAGTTTTGAAATCTGTTCCTGCGGGAGCCGCTTTGTGACCTTGTAGCCTCTCTTTCTTTCTTACCATTTCCTTGTCTCTTACTCTCGTGAGTGCTGTGTTTTTAGTGGATGTTTGGAGAAGGCGGGGTATTTCTTTTCCTTTTTGAGTGTTTGAGTGCTGCCCTGCCAATTTGCCTCTGCTCAACTGCCTGCTTTGGGACACAGTTTTTGGACAAGTTGGCTTTTGCCTGTCCCTAACTCTGTTTTTGCACCCTCAGAGTGTACACCCTGACTCAGCGTGGGTTCCTGTCTCATTAGCAAACGGAAGAAAGAGTTAAAGACCCCAGGGTTCTGGGGCTCCCCACCTGTGTCAGGTAGAAGGGTCCAGGCTCCTGATTGAACACCAACATGTGACTTAAGCAACTTGTGCAGGGCCCCCTGACACAGTTGTGTTTCTTTTTGGGTCACACCCGGCAATGCTCAGGGGACTGACCATATGGGATGCTGGGAATCAAATCCGAGTCGGCCGTATGCAAGGCAAACGCTCTACCCTCTGTGCTATTGCTCCAGCCCCCACAGTTGTGTTTCTTTTTCCTCCTTTCTTTCTTTTCTTTTTAATTTGCTTTTGGACCACACCTGGCAGTACTCAGGGGTTACTCCTGGCTCTGCACTCAGGAATTATTCCTGGTGGTACTCTGGGGACCATATGGAATGCTGGGGATCAAAGCCATGTTGGCCACTTGCAAGGCAAGAGTCATACCTGCTGTTCTATTGCTCCGGCCCACAGAGTTGTGTTTCAGAATTTTGAACATGTCCCCAAAGGACCACTATCCAAAATAAATAGCCAGGACGAGTACCAGCCATCATGCATGTGTGTGAGGTGTGAGGTTGGGACAAATACTGATTGTCAACATGCAGACTGATCTAGCAGGGCTGATGGCCCCCAGGTCCTGGCTGCCTTGGTTCCCCTGGTGATGTGGTGCCTTCTTTGTATCCTGAGCAGACCTGGAATAATGTTGAACTTGGTGGAAATCTGTGTGATGTTGCAGAGGCCTGTAGAATCATTGGGATTTAATTGTGGGACCTGATCTTCATTTGTTTTACCTGCTCTGGCCTGAGTTTCCTTTGCTGAGAAATGCGTCTGATAGCAGCTGGGTCAAAGTTGGCTTATACCGTCCATTCCGTGGCAGACTCTTCACGGCCTCTCAGTGTCTTTGTCCCTACAAGTCAAGAGGCTGAGTCACTGGTCCTGAGGGAAGATGGCTCCTCTTCCCTCCTTAAATGCATCATCTCCTGCTCCTTAAGCATGTATTATCTGGGTGTGGTGAGCCCCGAGAGGAAAGCTGCCTTCCAAGTGGAGTGGTGACATAGAACCTCGTGAGCACCTTCTTCCACGCAGGGCGCCGTGACCGGCTCTCCCCTGCCAGCAGTGACGGGAACTGGTTTGCCTCAGGGACTGCGGGGAATAGTGCGCGAGAAGCTGGGCAGGGCACCAGCTTACTGGAACGGGGCCGGCTGCCGGCAGAAAGGAGCAGATTTTGGCGGTGGATGTTGTGTGGCAGGCACGCGGAATTGTTTCCGGTTGTGAGCGCTGGGGTGCGGTGTGGGACCGGGAACGAGGTGCTTCCCAAAGGAGCCTACAGAGAATTCAGGGAGAGAGGGCTGGGGATCCTAGGCCAGAGCATTTGGGGGAAAGGGATTCAGGATGCTTAGGAGCTGGGTGAGGACCACCAAGAAACACTTGCTCACGGCGGGCTCCCAGAGGAGTTGACAGAAATGTCCATGAGCTCATCAACCTGCTGTGGCTATTTCTGTTTCTCTCTTTCCTGATCAGAGCTTCTCAGGAGCCGGGGAACTTGGTGCTGAGCAGCTGCCCAGTGACTTAGTTCAGAATGGCAGGCGGTGACCCAGGCTGGGGATTCTGGGGATGTCCCATGGATGGATCATCAGCCTTTCCTGTCATCAGTTCTCTCGGGGCTCGGTTTCTTCCTGATGATTTCACCTTGCTCTCTCCTTTCTCCTGTGCTTCTAGCTATTCCTTCTATCAGTGTATACTTCCTTCCACCCCTCCATGTTTTTCACTCATAGCATCCTTCTGCCTGTCACTATACCAAGCTCTTCTGCCACTCACATCCCCCGCTGTCATCCTCCATCCTTTCCTGCAGCCATACTTCTACCCAGCCCTTCTTCCATTTAATCATCTATCCTCCCCTTCCTTCCTTTCTTCTAGCCACCCTTTCTTCTAGCCATTCTCCATTCCCGTTCACCTGTGCCTAGCTCGGGAGCTGCTGTGATGGATGAGAGCCGACAGGGTCCCTACTCCTAAGGAGTGATAATCTGACGAGAAGCCAAGTGGATAACTAAGTCATTTTCACATACTCTCCGAGGGGCTATAAGAGAAGGAACGTCTTGGGTGGCCTATGGACCATTTTACTGGAGAATTGCTGGACTCAAGTCTTGGAAGACAGATAGATTCTTGAGGACTAGAGCCCAGGCAGAGGGGGGTAGAAGACCTTGAGGTATAAGAGGAGAAGTGGAGGGTTTGATGGCCTCGGGCTAGAGGCTCAAGGGCCCAGGTTTATAAGTCATGATTGCCTTATCATCCTCGTGCCCAGCACATCGTCCGTTGTTCTCAGTAACTGGCAGTTGGTTCACTTCCTTTGCTGTCCCTTCACAGGTGAGGCCCCTTTGCATCCGTGTCTTGGTCCACTGTCAGATTCGTGAGCTAGTTTAGGAAGCGTGAGGCGGGCAGAGTCTGGGCAGATTCCTTCCCCATCTTCTCATTCAGGGCCACCCTCTCTCAGGCCCCTGTCACAGAATTAGACGACCTGAAGCCACTGGCTTCTTTGTAAGGAGGTCAGCCAATACTGCTTCTCTGCAAAGCTGGCCCTCGTGTCAGAGCCACTCTCACCATCTCCGTCCTGCTGTCTCCCGCTTCCGGCGCCTTCCTCCCTGGACTTGGCTCACTCCATGTTCGCTCATGATTATTTCCTTGTGAATTAGTGTCCCTGGAGGTACCGGAGGCACCTGGGACAAGAGAGCTGCAGAGCCGGACCTCCTCTGTAGCACTGTGCAATGAGGGAACACAGAGCTCTTTCTGTGGTGTGGGACTGATGTCAGGGAGAGATGAGGAAAGATTGCCCTCCTCAAGGTCAGAATGCAGCATTGGTTCTGCATGTGCAAGAAGCATGCCTGTGTGCATGTGTGTGTGTGCATGTGCGTATGTGCATGTGTGTGCGTGTTTGTCTATTTCGGTATTACTGTCATTGTTAGCACCGGTCAAGTCAGCCCAGCTGGGCCTTCGGACCCGAGTGTCATCTGTTGGAACACAGCCCTTTCCCCATGTGTCCGGTGGCTTGCTGGGTGGAGTCCCCACGCACAGCCCGGGAATGATAGCAAATCTTAGTGCATTCTATGTGATTTCTTCCCAGTGGCCCTCCACAGTTGGGCCCGGAGGATCGCCCAGACAGCTCTTTGTAGTTTGTGCATCTTCGTCAATTCAGGGAGCCCTGCCCCAGGAGGGGAGTTAGGGGGGTGGGGGTGGGGCCGCAGAGGAGCCCTTCTCTCCCCAAACAAATCCACTCTCTTACTGCTTTCCTTTGACTTCTGGCAAAAGGCCAGCTTTTCCTGTGGATTGCCTGTTTGTGTTTGGCCCACTGGTCATTTCCTTGGGGGATATTAGCGATTTTCCCCTCTCATTGACTTGTAAGATGTCTCTTGAAGGACTTGTGAAATTTGCAGAGGGAAACCTGTCAGACTCTTTGTCAGGCCCGGCCCGCCCCCAGGATTGGACCCCTTCCATTTCTATGGGGAACTTGGCCTCATCAATCTGCATCTGATTGGGAGCACCGTCATATTTTGCAAGTCAAAGCCAGACTGGCCCTACTTGCCAGTTTCAAAGGTTCCCCCCACACTAGGGGTATTTACTGGGGGTGGCGTCTCTCCTCTCTCCTTTCTTTCGAAGCAGATACATAACCTTGCTCACTTGGAGGTGATACTGTAAATAAGCATCTGCTCTATGGGGCTGGAGAGACAGTACTGGGGGTTGGGCGCTTGCCTCGTCCGCGGGTCTCGACCCGGGTTGGGTCTCGACCCGGGTTCGATCTCCAGCATGAACACTGTCAGGAGTGACCCCTGAGCACAGAGCCAGAAATAAATATCTGCTCTGCACAGGGCTCCTTCCAGGTGTGCTTGGGGGGGCGGGGGGGGGGCTGGAGTGCTGGAGGGGAGGGCGGGAACTGGGCTGGCCCCTTCTTGACCTCAGTGGTCAAGGTCACCCAGTGAATGGTTGTGCGGGCACATTCGGTGGGGAGCACGGCAGAGGGTGTCTTTTTGTACCGTAGGTATTTGTCAATCTCTCGCGTGTGCTTGGGAGTGAATGAAGGCCAGAAGTGACCAAACGACTTGCCCGAGACCCTTCAGCTTGGAACTGGTCGGTCGGGATGTTGTTGGGGGGGGGCGGGGGCGGTTCCCTCTCACGGGTCCCCTTTGCGCCTGTGCACGGGGCTTTGCCTTTGTGTCTGGGACAGCAGAGTAAAGGTTAGCTGTCCTGGCAGCGCCTGGGCCCGAGTTCCCCCCTGGCAGTGGTCATTCCAGGTCATTCTGGCTCGCCGGGCAGAGCGAGATGTAGGCGAAAGGTTGGGTTGGCTGCCAGGTGAGTGCCCCGTGGAGCCGGCTGCGCCCCGCGCTTGGCTGCGCTCACCCAGCGCCCCGCCAGGCTCTCCCATCTCTTTCACAAGCCCAGGCATGAGAGCAACCCAGAGTGCTGGTTCTACCACTCGGGCCCCTCCTGCTGCCAGGGCAGGCTGCTGCGGGGTGTGTGTGGTGTGTGTGCGTGTGTGTGCTGGTTCTGCTGCCAGGGCAGGCTGCTGCGGTGTGTGTGTGTGTGTGTGTGTGTGTGTGTGTGTGTATGTGCTGGTTCTACCACTCGGGGCCCTCCTGCTGCCAGGGCAGGCTGCTGCGGTGTGTGTGGGTGTGTGTGTGTGTGTGTGTGTACACTCAGTTTGGGGGCAGGTAGGGAGAGTCTGGGGTGAGCAGGGAGCACGGTGGGGGGTTGCAGTTCCTGGGTGGGCAGGGATAGGGGTGGCCTCATCACGGAAGGGTGAGAGTCTGCCAGTTCCGATGGGGCTCTGCCAATTCTGAGAGAGAGAGAGAGAGAGAGAGAGAGGGAGAGAGAGAGAGAGAGAGAGAGAGAGAGAGAGAGAGAGAGAGAGAGAGAGAGAGAGAGAGAGAATGTGAGGGAGAGAATGTGAGAGTGTGTAAGAGAGAGTATGTGAGGATATGTGTGTGTGTGTGAGAGAGAGAGAAAGAATATGTGAGAGAGTGTGTAAGAGAGAGGATGTGTGTGTGTG
This sequence comes from Sorex araneus, assembly GCF_027595985.1. Lineage (NCBI taxonomy): Eukaryota > Metazoa > Chordata > Mammalia > Eulipotyphla > Soricidae > Sorex > Sorex araneus. The sequence continues at coordinate 100,587,296 of NC_073303.1, read as the reverse complement.
TGTGTGTGAGAGAGAGAGAGGGTGGGGGGAGAGGGAGAGGGAGAGGGAGAGGGAGAGAGAATTAAGTCTGCCCACTGGGACATCAACCAGGCAAAAGTGTCAGGGGCCACTTCTGGGGTGTCGAAGGCTCCATAAACAAATGGAGAGCTGGTCCCAGTCCCTGGGGCCCATGTGGGGTGGTGGGAAGCTCTCCCCGGAGAGTTTTAATCCCCAGATCATCTGCAGAGGGGTATTCGCCTCCCAGCTCCCCCTCCACCCCCCCGCCCGTCCCTGGCTTGTCCGTGAGTTGGGCATGGGGATGAGGAAGTGGTTGGGACCATCCAGGGGCGCCTGGAAGCAGAGCCCATCTGGCTCTTCTGGGGAGTGGTTGGGGGCATCAGTCCAGAAACTTCTTTTCTGGGGTTTGTGATCCCATCAGCTGTGCTCACATCCTCACCTGGGGACCTGGGGACCTGGGGACGTGGGGACGTGGGGCCGGGACTGTGGCCGGGACTGTGTCCGGTGGCCGCAGCAGGGAGTGCGGAATGAGGATGTTGTTTCAGTGCCAGCAAGACAGTAGGAGATGGGAGGCTGCCAGCCCTGGTTTAGTCCCCGCACCACAGACAGGCCCCTTGAGCATGGCAGAGGTGGCCATGGAGGCCCCGAGCCCTGCTGAAGGGGTGCCCCCCTGGCAGCCCAGCCTCTCTGTCTGGCCAAGAATAACCAAGCCTGCCCCTGGGCCTCTCAGTACCACAGGGTTGTTTCCTTTTTGCTCCCCCTCAGTTTTTTTTTTTTTTTTCTCTTTTTGGGTCACACCTGGCGATGCTGGTTACTCCTGGCTCTGCACTCAGGAATTACTGCTGGCGGTGCTCGGGGGACCATATGGGATGCTGGGAATCGAACCTGGGTTGGCCGCGCGCAAGGCAAACGCCTTAGCTGCTGTGGTATTGCTCCAGCCTGTCCCGGCCTCTCCTCCAGTCTTTCAGAAAGGAAGAGCTGTTTGTTTCAGAACCGCACTTAGCAGGGACTGTTGGTCGCTCCCAGCAGATCTGGGATGAGCTACTCCTCTGCGTGCAAGGCCTGAACTAGCCAGTTAAAGGGTCTTTCTGGCCCTCATCCTGATTTTCCTTTGATTGCGGGGAGGGTGGTGGGGCCACTTTTAGAGGTATTCAGGGCTTACTTTCAGCTCTGTGCTCGAGGCTCACTCGTGGCCAGGAATGACCCCTAGCAGTGCTTTGGGGTCAACTATGTGCAAGGTAAGTGCTTTGCCTTCTGTATTATCACTCTGAGACCGATGAAGCAATTGTTTTGTTTGGTTTTCTTCGGTGGTGGTGGGGCACACCCAGCGGTGCACAGGGCTTACTTCCTGTCTCTGCACTCGGGGATCACTCCTGGTTGGTGCTCTGGGCACCGGCTGGGGCAGTACCTGCCGCACTATCTCGCCAGCTCTCAACCTGTCCTCCGAAGTGTCTGTGTGTGAGGGAGGGGAGCCATGTCAGAAGGAAGGATGGTTCAGGAGTTACTGGGGACAGCCTTGTACAGAAGTTGGAGGAGCCCCCAAGAAGCAGTGTAAGCCTCCAAGCCCTCGGCAGCCCACCTGGGGCTCCCTGTCTCGGCTCGGGGGTCAGCCTGGGTGTCTCGGAGGCACCAGGCATGAGCTGGCTTGTTTGTATGCTGGGGACACCAGGCACGTGGTCACACTCAATGGTGGCCTGTGACGCCGGGAGCCAGAACTGAAGACTCCCGACTGTCCCCGCCCCCTTCTTTGGACAGGATCATCAGAGATGGTGATGGGCAGCCACCCCCAGCCTGCCTGGCGATGGGGTGGGGTGTCAGGAGGTGACCAGGTGGTGCTCTGAGATCCCTGTGATAAAAGGGCTCGTGCAAATAGCAGCATCTCTCACCAGCCCGGACCCTTGCTGGATGCCCGGAGCCACTCCTGCCTCTGCCCGGCTCCCAGGGTTCACGGCAGCTTTGCCATTCAGTGTCCCCAGGGGTCACTGGTTTCACAGCCTCCAGTGGCTGGCGCAGGCCCGCGGCGCTTCTCACTTGTGTCCCTGCCCCAGCTGGTCTTCCTGAGCTGTCCGGTGAGGGGTGTGGCCCCATCTCTGCCTGTCCTGCCCTGGCCCACTGCCAGCCCGCCAGAGAGCTCTTCCCCACTTCCCACAGAGGCAAGGACAGCGGACATGCTCCTTTCACTCAGCTGTGCTCAGGGGCTGCTCCTGGTTTTGCGGTCAGGGATCACTCTTCACTGGGTTTGGACCAGAAACGGTGCCAGGGATGAAAGGGAAGTCCCTCGCATACACGGCGAGGGCTCTGCCTCTCTGCTCTCTCTGGGCCCCCCACCCCCTCTCTTTCTTGCTCCACATGGGTTTGGGGGAGGGCTGTTCTGAGACTGGACATGGGGGGGGATGAAGGAGGCCTGTCTCGGGGAGTCTCACCAAAAGGAGAAGAAGGAGTGGGAGAGTGGCTGAAGGAGACGGGAGCCTGTCTGTGACTGGGCTGGGGATAATGTTTGCTTGTGTCGGTAACTGAAGGAGACCCTGGTGGTGGTATTTTGTGTAGACAGAGACCTGGATTCTTGCAGACGAAGAAACTCTGACTGAAAGTGGTAAATGGTTTGGTTTTCTGTTTGCCGAGCCAGTGCACATGGTGCCCGGGTCTTGTTGGAGCCTGGAGGGGCACCTTCTGGACCCCGGAGGCCAGAGTGGAAGAAGGGATCGGTGCTTGAGAGGTGTGGTTGTGTGTGTGTGCATGTGTGTGTGTGTGTGTGTGTGTGAAGGAGAGAGAATGAGTGTGTATGAGAGTGTGAGTGTGTGTATGTGTGGAAAAGAGAGTGTGTGTGAGAGAGAATGTGTGTCCATGTGGTGAGAGTGTGTGAAAGAATGAGTGTGTGAGTATGAGAGTGTGTGTATGTGTGTGTGAAAGAGTGTGTGTGAGAGTGTGTATGAGAGTGTGTATCTGTGTATGAAAGGGTGAGAGAGAATGTGTGTGCGTGTGGTAATAGTGTGTGTGAGTATGAGAGAGTGAGTGTGTGTACTTGTGTGAAAGAGTGTGTGAGAGAATGTGTGTGTCTGTGTGTGTGTGTGTATATGTGTGTGTGTGTGTATGTGTGTGTGTGTGCGTGCACACACACATGCATGTGGGCTGCCGCCTCAGGCCGCTTACACCTGCCAGGTCCCTGCACATGCGCCTGCATGTGGCACTCTGCTCTGCTCGCTGCCCTCCCTGGCCTGCGCCAGGGTTGCCTTTGGCCTTCAGGAGTGGCGGGGATGCTTCTCAGGCAGGGCTGGAATGACCATGGGGCACACGAGGTGTGGGAAGCAGGACTGAGAAGTTGCTGTCTGCAGAGCTCCCCTTCTGTGTGTGAACTTCCACCCCCAGAACATCCCCATTCATTCCCCCCCACCCCCCGCACCGCAGGGAGGAATTGGGGGAGCAGGTGTCAGCTCTGACCAACACATTCTGCTGCAGCTTCCCTGGCTTGGCTGGCATGGCAATAGGCCGGGCAGGAGTGGGTGGGCAGCGGGCAGGGAGCTCCTGCTGAGTCAGCACTTGCTCCTGAGTTTCCTCCCTGCACTGCCTCCCTGCCCCCCAGGGGCAGCACCGGGATGGTAATGCCCACCTGGCTGCCAGCCTGGCAGGTGAGCTGGGGGCTGACCCTCCATCCTCCGCAGTCTCAATTTTCAGTGCAGACCTACGGAATTGGGGCAGGGGTGGTTTCCAGGGGACTGCAGAGGACAGTGGAGGAGTAGGGAGCCAAGAGACTGGACCAGCCCTCAGCTCGGGCTCCTTCCCAGTGGCCTCTCCTTGTGGGGCATCGCCCTGTGCCTCTGCTGCTCGTCCAGCCGTCCAGCCCCGAGTTGAGGATTAGGGGTTGCTTCCTGGAGTATTTAAATTGCCTTTACAAGGGGTGGGGAAATCCACTGTGAATGAAATAAAAGGAAAAGGTAAAATAACTTCACCCTGGTGGCCTTTTATTTGGGCTCCTGGAAGCCCTGTAGGTCTCATCCATCAGACTTTCGGGGGGTGGTTCTAGGGCTTGGACCCAGTACTTGCAAGGCATGTGTTTTCCCACTGAGCTACGTCTTTCTGGCCAATGGTTCTTTTCCTAGAGTTTTTGGACTATTCTTTTTTTCCTTTCCCACTAAGTATTTATTTCATCCCCACAAAGAACCCTCTAGCAGTTACTGTGAAGGAGGCTGCTATTCTAAGTCCTTGGTAACTATTAACTCAATTAGCTGAATCCCATAGTAGCCTGGTGAGGCAGGGCGAGAATGCAGAGGGTAGGGGACATGTGGAGGTCAGGGGGCACTTCCTGTGACTCCTGATGAGTAAGGCCGCAGGGACTGTGACCTTCTCCACTCTGAGAAGCAGATAATTGGAAATGTTCACCCCCCCACCTAGACAGAAACACCAGCTGCTTCTAGAATCTGGGTCATGGCTTTGTGACTCTGCATGGAGCCTCTCGTGAATGAATAGATATATTCTAGCTCCCATTGGTGCTGCCCAGATGGTAGGAGGGACACCGGGTGCTGGGGAAAGGGACACAGGGCCTCGTAGATGCCAGGCAGGTGCCCCAACACCCAGCTACACCCCTGCTCCCCACTCACATTTTGTGGGGGGGAGGTTGTTGGCTCATGTGGGAGATGTTAAGGGACTTTTCCTGGCCCTGTGTTCAGGAACGAGCCCTGGTGGTGCTCAAAGGACCCTTCGAGGTGCTGGGGATCAAACTGGGGTGGGCTACATGCAGAGCAAGTACCTCACCTTGCTAACGAGCTCTCCAGCCCCAGCCTACCAACATTTTTTTATCTGCTCTGGCATCTGATTCCTCTTGTGCCACACATTTTCTCATTTTAGTTTACGTCTGTTTGCTCTTGAAAAGTTTGCTAAGCTCTGGGACTTAAAAATCCCTCAAGACACAGCCACACGCTCTAGCGGGGTGCTCAGTGCACCCTGGGAGTAGCTCCTCGTGGCGTGAGCATTGTCAGCCACAGCTGAGGATGGCGTTGGTAGCAGAGGATCTGCTGCTCAGAGCCCCAGGACCCGGTTCAGGATGGAGTCCAGCCAGTGTGTCAACAAGTCTGCTGGTTGCACATTAATATCACAATTAATTATTTAGCAGTCATTAGTAAATCATGAAGCTGACATTATTATTCTTTATTATTAAATAACAGAATGATGCTAATGCCATCACATATTAATTATTTAAGTCTCATTACTTAGTATTAAGCGATGTGGAACTTGACTAACATGGAAAGCCGCAGGAATGGAGAAGAGACCCTGCCGGCTGCTGGCCGTTTGGTTTCTCTCCCTTCCCTTGTCCCAGTTCCCCGAAGCCCCAGAGTCTCAAGGGCTCGGGAGGGTCCAGACTGGACTTTATAATAGGAGGTCCCAGTGGACAGGCCCGAGGGGTAGAATGCGACCATCTCTCCCGAAACTGCTCCCGAGTGCGGGACGCCCTGGGTATCAGCCTTTGCAGCAATGATTTGTGGAGATGGAGACACACTGGATGAATGAGTGACCCAATCCGGTTTAGTCCCTAAATTCAGCGAGTGACCTGTGTCCTGAGAGAGGAACGAACTCCGATAAGCGGGAAGAATGCTGGGGGTGGGGGCCGGGTGAAAGGGCCCGGGAAGAATGCTGGGGGCATTGCTGGATGGAGATCTGGAGGTCGATGTGGATGTTGCAGTCAGGTACTGCAGGGACCCAGTGGGAGAGGCCGGGAAGGATCCTGCAGACAGGCCCTCCCCGCAGGGACCTGGGGGCCTGGAAAACTGGCAGCCCCTTGCCCCCAGGCCTCAGTGCTAACTCCTCTTCTTAAGCCCAGGTGATCTCCGCAGATAACCTTTGGAGCCCAATTTCCAGTAACGATAGGCATTTGGAAATATTTTGTATTTTTTGTCATTCTCAGTTTTCCACTTATTTGAGCCCCGGTGGGCCTGACAGTTTGGTGGTGCTAAGGGGCTTGCCCAGGTCCGCTGGTGCTGGGGCGCTGTCGGGGCCGTGCTCCCCGGGGGTGCTCGGCGAGCCCATGCAGTACTGGGAAGGACTTTGAGCTCTCACCCTGGCCCCCTCCCTTTCTTTCTGATTTGCCATACAACTTGCTCTTTGCATTTCATGTTCTGGGAGCTTTCCGAGGGTCTGCTAGCAATGTCCTCTCCGGACCCATCCTCCCATCCACTAGCCCTGGGGCTTAAGACGGGAGCTGCCGTCTCCCATGCAGCCTTGTTGGCAGTCCTGACCCCCTCTCCCAGGTGGTAGGGGGGGTTCCAAATGTGACCCTGCCTGTAGCATTCCAGTGTGTGGTTTCAGGGAGTGGGGTGTGTGTGTGGCAGGGGGAGGGTGTCTCTGCAAGGCTGTCACTGATGGTGGCTGTTTGGTCCATTGGGAAGTGTATTGCGCTAAGAACCCCATTTCCCACTACCCCTGTCATCCCATCTGTCCCCCACCTTACTCTCTGGTCCTTCTGCTCTGCCCCGTGCCTGGGAGAGCGCAGGAAGCCCCGAGGGGGAGCTGCTGAGTTCATGCAACTCCTGTCTTCATAACTCTTCATCAGATCCCCTCTGCGTGGTTGACCAACTGCCCTGTCTGTGTCTCCCGGGAGGAACAGTTTAGGGAGAGCACGGATGGCAGGAGACGCCAAGGAGCAGGGGTGGGGGTGGGGCTCCCCAGGTGCACCAGGAGGGGAGAGAGTGCCAGAGCTGGCACTCCTTAGCAGCTGACACCGATGGACAGACACGTTGGCTGAGGAGCAGCATATGTTCTCTTCCACTGTCCTTCTGCTGTGCTGACGGGAGGCCCGGGAGCCTGCCCTAGGTACGGCAAACCTTGGTGATAGGTGGGGGTTCCCTTTGTGACGGAGGGGAGAGTAGATAAGAAAACTTAGAGCGTTGGTCCACACCTGGCAGTTACTCCTGACTCTGCACTCAAGGATCACTCCTAGAGGTGCTCAGGGGATCCTATGGGTTGCTGGGACTCCCACCAGGCTGCTCATAAGCCAAATGCCTACATCCCTGTACTGTCTCTCGGGCCTTGGGTATGAAAACTTTTGTGATAAAATGAACATCGAGGGGGGCCGGAGAGTTGGTCCAGTGGGTAGGGCACTTGCCTTGCATGTGGCTGACCTGGGTTTGATCCCCGGCACCATGTCTGATTCCCTGAGCTCTGCTGGGAGTGAGACCTGAGCACAGACCCAGAAGTAAGTCCCGAGCAGCACCTGGTGTGGCCCCCCGAAACCCCCAAGTTAAAAATAAAATAAACATTGAGGAAAAGAGGGAGGCTTCTGCTTCTGGTTTGGTCATTCTGGTGGACGGGACAGTTTCCTGGGAACCTGGACCTTCAGCTCCTGGTGTCCCCTTTACCTCCATGGGGCTCAGGTCAGACATAGGGAGTTACTTGTTTCCCTGTACAATAATTTGTTACTATTGTTATTTGGGACTGGAGCGATAGCACAGCAGGTAGGGCGTTTGCCTTGTATGTGGCCGACCTGAGTTCGATTCCTCCGTCCCTCTTGGCGAGCCCGGCAAACTACCGAGAGCATCCTGCCCGCATGGCAGAGCCTGGCAAGCTACGGTGGCATATTCGATATGCCAAAAACAGTAGCAACAAGTCTCACAATGGAGATGTTACTGGTACCCACTCGAACAAATCCATGAACAACGGATGACAGTGCAACAGTGTTACTTATTGGCTTTTGTTATTCAAGAAATTGATTCAGAAACAGCCCTTCCGGGTTGTCTGAGTCTTGCCTTGCACAGGGCCTACCTGGGTTCAGTCCTCAGCACCGCATATGGTTCCCCAAGCCCACCAGGAGTGATCCCGGCGTGCAGAGCCTGCGTGCAGAGCCAGCACTGTTGGATGTGGCCCCCAAATAAACAAAACGTAAAACCAGATACAGCACTTTGTTGCTTTCAGGCCTGTCTCTAGCCGAGAGGAGGACCTACAAGGACAGCGCTGGGTGAACCCTACCCCCATTTAAACACACCTGCTTGCTGAACCAAATCGTCTTCTTCACTCGAGGCATGTGGAAAGTAGGGAGTGACCTTTCCTTATGACATCATCTCTGACCTTTGCCAGGGACGGACTGGCTCATGGAAGACTTCTGGCACCAGGCCTGGACTCCCTGCTGGGCCCTTGCCATTCCTCAGGCCTCAGCCGAGGATGAAGACCTCGGGTTGGTAGTCATCCACTTGAATGACAGTCAGGGGGCTGCCACAGGGGCAGGATTCTTAGTCCCACTCCTTGCTTCTGCACTTTCAGGGTGCAGACCCTTGGGAGAAAGGGGAGCGAAGCAAGAGCCCTCCCTGGCCCTTCAGGGCTGGTTTTGGGGATGGAGGCCCCTTGATCTCCAGGCCAGCCTTTGTTTGCCCTCAGCAAGGACAAGGGCCAGCAGCTGTTGAATCTGGAGTGTCTGAGGTGCCCCCAGATCTGCCTTGCTTCACTCACTCCTGGCTGGACCTCTGAGCGTTCTCCAAACGGAGACCTGGAGGCTGGAGGCTCCTCCTTGCTGCTTCTCCAGCACCAACAGTCACGCTCTTATGGCCCCTCCACTCCTCTGCCTGCTCAGGACTGTCTCTGGGCCCGGGAGATATTTCAGGGGTCAGGCTTTTCAGGGACGCCACCCAGGTTCAACATTCAGCACTGTTTGGGCCATTTGGCCCTGCAAACATCCTTGGGTGCAGCTCATTGGAGATCTGCAGATCTTGGAGCATTTTCGAGATGGTCCCAGGGAGCTCAGACTCCGAGGGGCCCAAGCAACACTGAATCCCCGGGTCTTCTCACTGAGCCTCCAGCTTGACTGAGAATCACTGGATATGGCCCCCGGGCCCACTGAGCATCACCTGGGAGCCCTCCATGTCCCCTCCCTTATCCCCCTCTCACCCCAAAAAGAGTGAGAAAAACCTACTCCCTGAGTGTACGTGGCACCTGGAATTAACAGAATGATGAAGCCTGGCTTCTGAGTTAATTTGGAGTGTGAGTAACTGGGAAACTGCTTTATATTCCAAATGTTTATTTTCCAAATGTTTATTTTCCACCATCCAGTGTTAGATAACATTGGGTTGTCCTTGCTCCTCCCTTGGGGAGCTTTAAGGTTTATTGAGCCACTCCCACAACAGTGCTACTGAGGCACACCTGATTACATCAATCACCGATAATCCTATATTGCTTTTCTCTTTCCTTTATGTCATTTGCATGCTTTATTTAGCAATGTCCTTTTTGTATAGACACAGGAAGACAGTCATGCTATGCTTTGTAACGTGGGAGTTAATTGACACCAAAATAATATTTACTTCTGGGCATCCATATTTACTTAAGCCTCAGTTGCCCTTAGTTCCTATCACTCTTAAGAGCAGGGTTCCAACGAGGGACTGAATGGACCCATGGCCAGCTGTGAGCTACCCTGGCATCGAAATGAGCCAGGCCACATGCCATAGTACTTAACTATAAGTTAAGAGCGTGGTCATGGACAAACTGTCATAACCCAAAAAAGAGTAACTGAATAAGAACCCTGCTGGAGTTAGGAAAGACTAACAAGACCTGAGGACTGTGGTCTGGGATATATAGCGAGATGTTCCTGGGAAAAGCCACCCTTTAAGCTTAATATATCACCTAGTGTTTATATAAAATGACATTGCCAGAAATATTATAAGAAGTAAATTTTACCCTGACTGTTTAAATGGATTACTAGCTGAGGAAAGGAGAAAGCAATACACCCCCATGGAATCCCACCCTTGAGCGGATCTCCTAGTAATCTGGAGTGCTGAATCCTCAAATGAGGTTTTGTCCTTGAGTTAATCTCCTGAAGGAGTGGCTTTACATCTCTTTGTTGTCATGATAATGTTCAGCCCCACCTTGGCATCCCCACGCTTCATGATTTCTATATAACTATGCGGCAAGGGGTAATAGGGAAGGAGATCTTGAACATGTTGAAGAGTGGATGTCGGGAACAAGAAAGTCAGGACTAGTTGCTGAAGACTGTAAGCAGAGGACTTTGAGGTCACGAGGAGACTAGGGTGATGGAACTGTGATGACCGGGGCTACTACCAGAACTATGGGTATGACTGCGCTCTAAGGGGAAAGATGCAACTATCCCGGGAGGAGAGAGAAATAAACTGACTATCAACCATTGCCTGGCCCGCCGAGGTGGCTCTCGGCCACCGAATTCTTGAGTCCTTCCCGGGTGGGCCCACCACACTTTTCTATTTGAAACTTACAATCCATTACAGCATTTTTACTACTACTACTACTACTACTACTACTACTACTACTACTATTTTAATGTAATCACCATGAATTACCAAGTTATTTGTGATTGGGTTTCAGGTGTACAATGTTCCAGCAATAGTCCATCCACTAGTGCCCCCTTTCTTCCACCGTTATCCCCTAGTTCCCTCCTACCCCCCAGACTGCCTCTGTCTGTTTGCTCTTTCTGTAAGCACCAGGAATCTGGTGGGCATTTTGCTGCTGGAAAACCATCCTGGTTAACTTTGACAAACTGAGACAAACTAGTTAGTATTTTCTGAGTGCTTTCTGTGTACGAGGGAGTTACCTAGCACTGGACATGGGTCAGCTAGTTTAATCCATTAATTGATGGGCTTTTGGGTTACACTCAGGGGTTACTCCTGAGTAACTCAGGGGTCAGTCCTGGCTCTGCACTCAGGAATTATTCCTGACTGTGCCTCTGTGTGCTATGCAAAGGCCCTCCCCACTGTACTATTACTCCGGGGCCCAGGGTCAGCTCTGTTAATCCCCCTCACGGCCCCTGAAGAAAGGGCGGGTGGGCCTTAATGTCTGAGATGGAAGATGAAGTTCTGGAAGACTTAGCTTCAAGGGATCAGGCAAGAGGCTGGTGGGCTGCAGTGGGTCCTGGGCCCGGCCTTCCCAAATCTTTGGTTTCTCTCTTTCCACTTCCTCTGGGACTCAGTGATTCAGCCTTGTCCGTTATTTTCCCCCTTTGGAATGGTTTATTTACTTCTTTATTTTTTATCAACTTGGGTTGGAGCGATAGCACAGTGGGTAGGGAGTTTGCCTTGCACGTGGTTGACCCGGGTTTGATTCCTCTGTCCCTCTTGGAGAGCCCGGCAAGCTACCCAGAGTATCCCGCCCACATGGCAGAGTTTGGCAAGCTACCTGTGGTGTATTGGATATGCCAAAAACAATAAAACAAGTCTCACAATGGAGACGTTACTGGTGTCTGCTCGAGCGAATCCATGAACAGCGGGATGACAGTGCTACAGTGCCATTAAAAACAGCTCCCATCCATTCCCTACCTTTTCCCTTTCTCTCCCCACAGGGTGACCTTGCTCCTGTGCCCTTTTTGTGTGTCCCCCCTCCCCCCCACACCTTCCCCTTGCTGACCGGGTGACTCACTAGAACAGTTGCCTTCCTGGCTGTCAGCGTGACCCTCTGGGCAGCTGGAGCATGAGACGTCTCGTGCCCAGCCCAGCTGTTCTTCCTCCCATCCTGCTCTTCTGCTCCTCATTTCTCCCATGTCCCGTGGGCCAGGGCACAGGCTGCCAGGGTTGACTCAGTGAGTTGTGCGTGTGTGTGTGTGTGTGTGTGTGTGTGTGTGTGTGTGTGTGAGAGAGAGAGAGAGAGAGAGAGAGAGAGAGAGAGAGAGAGAGAGAGAGAGAGAGAGAGAGAGAGAGTCAGAAGTGCATTCCAGAGTCAGGAGCGTGACCTCCAGAAGCTACGCTAATGCCCATTGTAAAGAGGATCTGGAACAAAGATGCGATTATGCCCTGGCAGTGCCCCGGGAGATGGGGAAGGGCAGGGCCCGCAGGGCTGAAACCCTTGCTTGAGGACACCAGGCCCAGGAAACTGAACCTCCAGTCCCCATTTCGGAGGCTGAGAAAGTCACCCCCTCCCGCGAGGAAGCAGGGCTTGGGGCAATGAAGGGCTTGGCTCGCTTCCATTCCCGCTCACCTCTCCCAAACCCAGAACTTAACCCTGCCTTTCCCTGCTGCTGTCTCTGAATCTCTGGTTGCTGTGAAGGTGGAAGAGGTGTCAAGGTGTAAAATTAATGGGACTTCTTGTTCACGGACCATTTAATTAAAGAAGTTAAAAGATGTATGTATTTTATTTTTGTGTACTTATTTATTGAGGGGGGTCACACCTGGCGATGATCAGGGTTTATTCCTGGCTCTGCACTCAAGAATGACTCCTGGCGGTGCTTGGGGGACCATCTGGATGCCGGGGATTGAACCCAGGTTGGCCTTGTTTGAGGCAAACCGCCCTACCTATAAGTACTATTGTTCGGGCATCAGGTAACAGACAATGAATAGATTCTCTACCTTCTTTTTATCCTTCTTGTTTTTGTTTTTGGGACCACACCTGGCTGTAGGCAGGACTTACTCCTGGTTTTGTGCTTAGGGATCACTCCTGCAAGGGCTCAGGGGACCATATGCTGTTTTGGATAAGACCCATATTCGCCTCTTGCGAGACAGATGCCTTATCCTCTGTCTTACCACTCTGGCTGTCATTTTGTTATTTATGAAAACTTTTTTGTTTTGATTTTTGGGCCACACCGGAATGATTAGGTTTTCCTTCTGACTGTATGCTCAGGGCTCACTCCTGGCGGTGGTCAGGGTATCACATCTATTGTAGAGATGAAACCTATGTAGGCACTTGTAAGGCAAGTGCCTTAAGCCCTATACTATCTATCTGGCCCCTAATTTTTTATTTTATCCCCTCCTTGTCTTCATGTTTTGTGACCTTGGTTGTTGACACAGGTCTGGCTGCGGTGTTCTGGAGGGGCACCTCATCAGCTTGTGGTACCCACTGAGGTTGGCGCTCCTTTTGTTGTGGCGCTTGCATTTGTGCCCCCTCCCCTTCCCCCCCTCCCCACCCCAGACCTCACACTGTTGGTTGAGTGAGGCACACAAGTCATGGTTGTGGTGCTCACTGGGGAAGACTTGATGCTTACACCTGTGCTGGTCAGGAATCGCACTTTTCAGTTGTGGTACATGCTGGATTGCACCCCTTTTCTGTGGTGCTCACACACGCCTGGCTGTGGTGTGGTCTGAAAACACATATAGTGCTGGAGAGGCAGCACAGCATAGTTGCCGGGCTCTGAGGGCAGAGTAGTCAGGATAGCACTGGGCACACGAGGGACACTGGGGATTTGAACTCATGACCATATATATGTGTGTGTGCAACGTAGGTAACCAAAAACCTTAAGCCACTGTGTTCTGTCTCTGGGCCCTTCCTCCTTATTTTGAATGTGACCTTCTGCCCTTCCCTACGACGCATCATTTCTTCTCTCCTCATGCATGTAACTCTCAGGGTCCGTGATCCATCATGATCCGTCCCCAAGGTCCTGGAGCACGTGACTTGGGTGTGTTGTTTCTGTTCTTCCCCTGGTCACTCCCCTCAGCTCAGTTCCTCCAGTGTGATTTGAGGGGCTTCCCCCGCAGGGGCCTCCGTGAGATCTGGGATCTCTTTCCCCTGAGAAAGGTCCTGGGGCTCGTTTGCGGCTTGTGCAGTCGTGCAGGCTGCTCCAGGTCTTGGACCAAGCTCCTATCTTCCTGGGGCACTGTGGCGTGGCCCTGTGCCCTGGCATCCTGCCCGCTTTGTTCATGGGAATGAGATGGACAGGTGGGTCTCTGCTGACCTTTCCCTGAGGGACTGTATGAGTAAAAGCAAACAACAACAACAAAAAAACTTCCAAAAAAAAAAACCCCACCACTTTGAAGATTTGTCATTTGTAGAAGCAACATGGTGGTAGCTCTTCCCAGCTCACTGCCGCATCTCAGTCGTCTTCAGTGTGGGGAGAAGAGTGGGAGGGAGTGGGCTGGGGGCTGGGGGTCGTGCTAGGTGAGAGGACAGGGCAAGGGTCTGCTTGGTGCAGGGCTGGAAGTGGATCCCGTGCTCTGTCCTACCAGGCTCTCGACCCAGGCCGTCCTCTGTCCTTCCTCTCCTTCCTCCCCCTCCTTGACTGGAGAGATAACTGCAGGACTTCAGGCAACTTGCTTTGCATGGGGCCTACCTGGTTCAATCCCTGGCACCCTGAGCACTGCTAGGAGTGATTCTCTGGGGGTGGGAGGTGCTAGAGGGGAGTCTTCCTTAGCCCCTCCTGTCTGTTGTCTGTCTGTCCAGCTTTCTTTCTCTCTGCACCTTACTCTTGCGATGCGCCTCTGGCTCGGTCTGCTTGTGTCACTGCCTTGAGGGATGATGGGCACCTTGGGGAGAAGGCCTGCCCCCTGGGACCATTCAGGCTGTGGCTTAGCTGCTGGGTTTGTGCACCTGGACTATGTGCCAGGCTTCTGCTCCCCAGTACATGGCAGTGGCACACCTGTTACATTCCCAAGGACGATTCAGCTTGGCCACACCTGCATGGTCGTCTTAAAGACATGCTGGGGTCTCTGAAGCAGCAGTGCTCAGAAGGTTCTGGGGCTCCTCCTGGTGATTCCTGGCCAATTTGGTCAGCAGTTGGCCAAGAATGTGGGGATTAACTGGGCCACAGCTGGTGGTGCTCAGGGAACCCTTGGGCTGTGTCTGGCAGCATTCGGGGACCGTGCCACCTGGGGAATGTGCCGTTGTGTGCTGCAGAAGGACTGGGCACCTTAGCACTTAGCAGTTTCTCCACCCCTATTTATAATTTGCATAGGGGCCACACCCAGCAGTGCCCCCAGGCCTCTGGAGACTCTCCTGAGATGCTTGGCTGGGTTGTGCTTGGGTCCTGTGCCCTATGGTGTTGGAGGGCAGAAAGTCAGGGCTTGTCACATGCAAGGCATGCGCTCTGGCGCTTGAGCCGCATCCCATCCTGAGCCCCAGTCTTTCTTTCTTTCTTTCTTTCTTTCTTTCTTTCTTTCTTTCTTTCTTTCTTTCTTTCTTTCTTTCTTTCTTTCTTTCTTTCTTTCTTTCTTTCTTTCTTTCTTTCTGGCGCTTGAGCCGCATCCTGAGCCCCAGTCTTTCTTTCTTTCTTTCTTTCTTTCTTTCTTTCTTTCTTTCTTTCTTTCTTTCTTTCTTTCTTTCTTTCTTTCTTTCTTTCTTTCTTTCTTTCTTTCTTTCTTTCTTTCTTTCTTTCTTTCTTTCTTTCTCACACCCAGTGATGCATAGGGGTTACTCCTAGCTCATGCACTCAGGAATCACTCCTGACGGTGCTCAGGGATGCTGGGAATCAAACCTGGGCCAGCTGTCTGCAAGGCAAATGCCCTACTTGCTGTGCTATCACACCCTCCTGCCCTCCCTCCTGCCCTCCCTCTGTCCCTCATGCCCTTCCTTCCTTCCTTCCTTCCTTCCTTCCTTCCTTCCTTCCTTCCTTCCTTCCTTCCTTCCTTCCTTCCTTCCTTCCTTCCTTCCTTCCTTCCTTCCTTCCTTCCTTCCTTCCTTCCTGTCAACCCGGGTCAACCATGTGCAAAGGCAGATGCTCTGCCCATTGTATTATCCTTCTGCCCCCCTGCTCCCAGTATTTTAAAAGAAGGCCTTTCTCCATGTCTTGATCAGAGTGCTAGGTAGCCCCCACACGTGGGGTGCAGGCTCAGGTGCCAAAGGGACAGAAAGCTCATTCTACATGGGCCTCGTGGCCCTCCTACACGAGTCTGTGAGCCTGGCTCCTTGCCAAGAGGCTCAGCAAACCTTCTTTGGTGAGGGAGACTGGGACTGGTTTGCATCTCCCGACCTAGCAGAGTGAAGGTGCTTGTGGGTCAGAAGTGCTGTTGAGTTTGATGTCAGGCTGACTTGGTGCCCGTGTCCTGGGATTATCCCACCCTGGCTTCTGGCACGCCCAAGCCCAGTATTCCATCCCCTGCTTGAGGATTTGATGGAGTATAAATGAGGTGGGGTGGGGTGGGGAGTTCTATGCTGGAAGGCTGGGCATTCCGGAGCCACTGATGTGGGTCCTCCCAGCACACGTTAAGGAAACACCAAAGCGAAGCAAAAACGGAGTCTGTGCAGGACAACTGCCGCTTTTCTTGGGGAACCAGACTCCTTGACGTGTCGTTAAAATGGTCAGGCCGACCTCAGTGCTACAGCTTCACCAAGAAAGACCAGACGGGAGCAGTTGCCAGGGTGTCATGGGCTGGACAGTGAGCAAGGAGACAGACCCCTCCTTGGCAGGGCCCGTGGTGAAGAGCTGTCACTCGCAGCCACGAGAGGGAGCAGGCCAGGCCCGCTGGTCGGTGAGCCTGGTGGTGCCAGTGGAACTCAGGAGTGATTCCCCAGCATCCATTGCTGCTGGCGCTCTGCTGTGTAGCTGGCAGAGGCCGTGTAACCCCCATCCAGGGACCTGCTGCCTCTAAAACGAACAGTACGCAGAACTGCTGCCACAGGCGAGGGAAACAGAACGTCAAGGAGCTCGGATGCAGAACTCACGGGTGACACCCTGCCAGGACACTTCTGGACACATTCCGTGGCTGTAGTCCCTAAGAAGCTGGCCCTCTCACACTCTCACAGCCCTGGTACTAGGAACCACAGTCGCTTGTTAGATTTTGTGCCCCGTACCCCGTTCACTGTTCTACACCAATCTAGGATCCCGTATATGAAAGGAGCAGCCCTCGATGTACCCTGTAGTGAAGGGGAAGTTGGTGAAGAAAGATGCTGTCTTGGAATGGGGTGGTAAACTGAGGCAGCCTGATTTTTGTTTTTCTCCAAAATGTCCACTACAGCGAGGGACAGAGGAGTCCATCCTGGATGGCTAGAAATACCTGGTCAGGAGCACCAAAAATAAGAACTAAAATGTGTCTGGGGAGTGACATTTTCTCATTTGGGGAAAGCCCCCATCTTACAAGCCTCAGGATTTTGAGTTCAATCCTTAAACCGCCCACTAGTGCCAACTGTGGTCCCGGCAGCCATGTGGTTGGGGCTGCGGCTGAGCATAGGGTCTCTGGTGTCTACACACATGGGTATTAGCTCCATAACCAAAGCGAGAGCCCCCGCCTCTGCACCACCCTTGACAATGTTGAAGTCCTGCGAGTAACCTTGGGTCGTGGTATAGGCACTGTAGAGGGGCATGTGGCCCCCAGAGAGTACCAGCACCAAGGGCACCTGTGTCCCCCGGTCATTGCAGCATCATGGACAGAGGTAAGGGGTGGCGGGGAGGTATTTGGGTCTGATAGCGAGGGAGCTAGAAAGGAGAGATTTTAGCTAAGGCATTGGGGCCCAAAAGGCATGCTTTCTCCTGGGGCCGTTCCGTTTCCCCACTGTGTGGAGTAATCCCTTTACATGCTCGGCTGTAAGAGAGTGGGGCACAACACTGTAGAGGATCAGGGAGGCCTAGAAGGTGTTGGAGCCCGGGCTTTGAGTGTGTGATATGGTGGGTGTGTTCAGAATCTAGCACTGTGTTTTCAGCTTCTTGCCTGAGAATTGCAACTTGGCCAGAATACCTTGAATTGATTTTGCCTTTTGATTTTGAATTGATTTTTGGTTGTTGACCCATTTCAGCAGGGTTTTATTTTACCCCCATTGTGGCCAAATATTTGCAATCCCCGCAGTCAGTTATTGATACCCAGGTGAGGTCTTGACTTAGAGTTTTAAAGAAGCTAGGTTTTAGGGGCCAGAGAGCTAGTACGGGGATTCTAGTGCTTGCCTTGCTCACATTCGATTCTTTGTGCTGCCTATGGCCCCCCAAGACCCACCAGGGGCGATCCCTGAGTACAAATCCAGGAGTAGGCTCTGCGTGACCCCAACCTTCCATTCCCACTCCACCAAAAAAAGGTAGGTTTTCACAAACTTAAATTCAGAAAGGGGAATTAAAAGACAAATGCTAGTCAAGATTTTTGTTTGCTTGTGGCCACATCTGGTGATGTTTAGGGGTTTCTCCTGGCTCTGCACACAGGTATTGCCCCTGGTGGCCTCTGGGGACCATATGGGATGCCAGGAATTAAACCCGGATTGGCCACGTGCAAGGCAATCGCCCTACCCTCCATACTATTGCTCTGGTCCTTAAACAAGTCTTTATTGAGGTAACATGCATTCAAAAGTGCACAGGTTGTGATTTTGTACCTATAGGATAAACGTTCACAAACTGTCCATCCTCATGAAATAAGCCCCTTCCTGGTGCCTTACCCACACCCATTGCCCTCTCCATCCTTGCTCAGGATGAGCCTGCCCTGGCTCTGAAGGACACGGGTTTAGTTAACCCAGTTTAGTAGAAGGCATGGCATGTGAGGTGCAGCGTTGCCGGCCACTGTCACGCCACGACTGTTGGGTTTTCTTCAAGTCTGTTCCGCTGCTTAGTGGGGTGTGTTAGTGGGGTGTCCTGAGTCTGGCTGTGAGTGGTGGAATGTGTGCACTGGGGGGGTGGAGTGGTCCCTGCTTCTGAGAGCCAATGGGATGTGGAAACGTGGTGCGTGCCTGTACACGGCTGGGCTGCTTGAACGGATGGTGCAGACTGCAGAACCAGACGGGCCACCGCTCTTTCCGAGTGTCTGCCCGGCACGTTCCACAGAAGAGCAGCCCTGGCTGTTGGCTCTCGAACAGAAAGCAGTGTCCTGTGAGTGGAGGACACAGCCGATGCTAAGCACGGTCCCCGGCAGGAGCTGTGCTGTGGGCTCCCCCGCCATCCTGCGTCCGTAGAGGCAGAGCCTGTGCAGGCTGTCTTCTCGCCTGAGCATAGGTTCCCCACGCTGCCCCCCCCCGCCCCACACCCCTTGGTTAGGGAACCCCTCTTTGCTGCAGTAATACCCAACAGACCATGTAATAATTCTTCGCCAAGGTGACAGAGCTTTAATGTGCCCAACCCCAGCAAAACAAACTTGGCTTCAGATTAGCCCGTGGGCCTCAGTAAATATTTAATAGACTGTGTCCCCCATTCTCTCAGCTGCCATTAACAGGGGCGGGCGCCGTAAATCATGCCACCCCTTCCTGTAGCAGCAAGCTGGAACCCCCTTCCCCCCCCGCCCCATCCCCCAGCTCACCTGATTCAGTCCTGATGTTCTGCGGTGATGCCACCAGGCTGCTCCCGAGGGGGCTGCTGGCTCTTGGCCCCCGTGCTGATTGCTGAGGTTGGACACAGAAGGTGGGGGAGTGTTGGCCCAGGCCTTACTGCACAACCAATTTCCACTGATTCTGAAATAAAGGCGACTCTTAGGGCCTGAATCGGGCAGTGCTGCATGCCCAGTGCTTCAGGTCGCTGCTTTGTCATTGCCCCTTTCTGCAGGGCCGGCATGGAAGGAGCCTTGACCAGCCTGATGGTACGGGTAGGGAGCCAAGAGTCAAAAGGAGGGACCGGTGAGATAGCTCAGAGGCCAGGGCTGTGTGCAGGCAGGGATGATTTGCGGTTGGAGAGAACAAGCAGGAGGCATCCATGGAGCTAGAGAAGACCAGGTCAGGGTGAGCCCTCAGTGCTCAGGGAAAAAAAGTGCATTCCACGCAACACCTGGACTGCGCCTCTGCCAGCTCTGGGCAGACGTCTGACCCCCAGAACTGTGAGATAGTGCCTGCGTGTTGATTTCCTACCTTTGCAATCTTGCGATGGCTACCCTCGTGGCTGTTCACGACAGTTGTCACGGTCAGACTTCTGCACTTGGGGAGCAGATTGCTTGGCTTCAAAGCCCTGTTAGGAGATTTCTTTTTCCCCCCTCGATGGCTCTCCTCGGCCCATGGGTAGGTCAAACGAGAGCTCCACGCATTGGAAAATGACCGAAGTCACTTTTAGACCAGACCCTCACTGGTTAGAAATGCAGGGCTGCGGAGCAAGGCGGCGCGTTGGCAGACCGTCTGGGTTAGCATGCAGCCCAGCCCTGAGTCCACACTTTTATGGCTGGAAAATAGGCCGGCGTCCCAGAGTCCTGGGGGGTTAGCACAGGGCAGGGTGATTACCCGGCATGCCCAGCAAGGCGTTCTCAGTATCCTCGCTCAGTATCCTCGGGCGGCTCTCCGGCCCGGCCGCTCGTCCCCGTTGGGGTCTTCAGCTCTCTTTAGGCTATTTACAGATGCCAGTGCCGTGGAGGCTACAGGATTCCCAATTAGTGGGGGCAGCCCTCAGTTCCTGGGAGGAGCTCAGTGATGGCTCAGTGAATGAATAAAAAAGCAGCAGCTTCATGCCTTGCTCCGAAGAATCTCCTCATACCCGGCCAAGCCTGGCGCCCGGCCAGGGCTTCCTGGATGTCTGTAAAAAGAAACAAAAAAAAAGAACTACTTCCTCCCAGCTGACCCGAAACCCCGCTCAGCTGATTGCCGGGACCTCTCCGCCTTGCTGGGGAGTCCAGGGCTGGGTGCCAGCTCCTGCCCGCCCAGTCATCATGTTCGCTCCCTACACCAGCTACCTACCCCTTCCCAGAAGCTTCTGTTCTCGCCTTTGTCATGGACCTCCTAAAGCCCCTTCGGCCTTCCTTAGGTCCATCTGAGGATTCTTACATCCCTGTCTGGGTGCCTATGGCGGGTCCCAGTCCCCTAAGGCCGCCCCTCCCCCACCCTCTCCCACCTCAACTTTCTGTGGGTTCTAAAGCCACAGGGAATTATTATGATAACTGGGGGGAGGGGCATGGCTACTCCTGGCTCAGTGCTTGCAAGTCACTCTTAGCTATGCTCAGGGGTCCCTGGGGTGCCTGGGATTCGAACTTGGACCTCTCCCGTGCAGAGCAGGTGCTCAGCCCTTTTTTTTTTTTTTTTTTTTTGCTGCCTCTCTGGCCCCTTTCGTGCGTTTCTTCTCCGAGTTGATTAGGGCCCCATACAAGGAAGGAAGAAAACTTGACTACCGGGGTGGTTACAGGATTGACTTCTTTTTCTCTGTCTGCCCCCCAGGCCTGATCCTGTGACCCAAAAGGAGGGAAGAAGAGGGTTCCTCCCAAGAGAGCCGTGCCTGTCAGCTTCACAGGGGCGCACAGGTGCACGAAACTCCACAGGAGGATTTTCTGCGCTTTGATGGAGTGGCAGCGCTGCTCCGTGAGCGGGAAGCAGCCCTCCTGCAGCCACACGCTTGCTGACTCCCTGCTTCTCTGGAGGCCAGCATGAGTCACCAGCACAGTCCCAGCCCGATCCTCGGGGATCCCCCCAACCTGGATGTCTGCACGGTCACCGAGGCCCGGAGCTGCGCCCAGGAGTGGAACTCTCTCTCTCGTCCCCTTCCGTCCACGCATTGGCCACGGCTCTCCGGGAAATGTAAGGCTTCTCCTTGTTTCTGGGTCCACGTACCCTTGTGTCTGTTCCTATCCATGTACACATCTCGTGTCTCCTTGTACCTGTGTTTCATGTATATTTCTCGTGTCTCCTTGTGTGTGTCTCACGTATGCATTTCTGCTGTCTCTGCACCTCTCCCTGCACATGTCATCTCCTTGTGCTTAGGTCCAGCTTCTCCCTTTTGCACACATCTCTCTACGCCCGTGACTTCTCTCAGACGGTATTTGGTGTCTCATGTGCTCGGGTGGTGTGTCTGCCCAAGGGGGGAGTCTTTGGGGGAGGAAGAGGGGAGCGGACAGCACAAATGGGATTTGAAAGGGGCCTCCTGCGAGCTACCCTGATCCCACCCCATCTGCTATGTCGGGTGCCAGGCCTGTTTCATCAGGCAGAACACAAAGTGCTGTGGCTCGGGGTCTCAAAGGCATAGCTCAGTGCCTGGCGCTTGGTGCATGGGGCTGAGTCTTGGCATACCGGTTTGAAAAGCAACACAGGGCAGTTGCACTCGGGGGCTTGATTTCCTGGTTGTGCGCTTAAATCCATGAGCGAAGAGTGGCGGGTGGGCAGGGCGAGCCAGAGGCTGTGGTCTGAACGTCACTGTGGGTCCAGATGGAGGAACTATGGATTCCTTGCCCTGGTGGATTCAGCGGATGTGAGGGATCAGGTGTGCTGACCCCCAGCACTGTGGCCGCCCCCCAATGTAGGACAAGGGCCACAGTGGGCCACGGAAAAGGCCTCTGGAAAGAAGAAGTATTACATGGATTGAGAGGAGCCTGGTGGCCTGTGCTGGACGTTGCACAGGGCGATGCTGACTGGCGTGAAGCCCATCAGAGTTCCAGCCCCAGCAGCCCGGGGGAAAGCCCTGTGGCATGCGAGGGAGGTGAGGGAGGGGGTGGTTCCTCGTGTGGTGGGCGCAAGGCACCGTGAACTTGAACCCGGCCTGTAGCAGGGTGGAGTTCTGCCGGGCACAGCGGGACGAGCCCACAGGCCCAGAGTTACGGCCGCGGCGAGGTGGGCAGCACAGAGGGATGTGGCCTCAGCGTCCAGCGGCCCACGGGAGACCCGTGCCAATAGCTCGGCTCACTTGCAGTCACTGAGGCCTTGGCTGCGGCCAGGACGGCACTGCCGGGCCGGGCTTGTGCTCTGGTTGCGTTCCCCGCTCCAGTCCCCGCTCAGACTCCCAGGGGCGGGGGCAGTCTGGGGTCCCTCCACTGAGCTCAGTGGTGATGGGTTCGTGGGCCCCTTGCACAGCCGCTGGCTGAGTTACTGCCTCTGCGTGGGACACAGCAGAGGGGCCTCTGAGTGACTTTCTCTGAGCTCTGCGGCGGCCTCTTCTGAACACCTTCAGCCGTCACCTGCTCATGGCCCCACTGGCCCGGGCAAGAGCAGAGCCCTTGGCAGATGAGAAGTCTGAGCCTTTGAGGTTTAAGTCGAAGAGAAGGAGGCTCAGGGTGTGTGTGTGTGTGTGTGTGTGTGTGTGTGTGTGTGTGCGCTCGCGCGTGTGTGTGTGTGGGGGGGCGGTTTCCCCGGTGGGATCCAGGCCACCCCACGCCCCTGGAAGTGGTGCTTAGCAGTGGACGCTGAGCTGGTGCATCAGTCGCAGGGATCAGCTCGCCCAGGAAGAGGTCCTGAGGTTCTGGGGAGAGCTGGGGGCTGGGGAGGTTTGGCTGGGTTTCCAACGGGGAACACAAGTGTCCTGGGAACACGAGGGGCTCCGCTGGAAGGGCCGGTGGGGAACACTGAGACACACCTTCTGCCTTCGAAGGCCTCTCGGTGGTCCTTCTTGCCTTCCCTGCCCCCCTCCTCTGATGGAGGCAGCCACACTCACACTTTGCACATTGCCAAGTGTGCCCTTTCTCCCTTTTGCCCGTGCCTTCCTAGAACAGTGCCATGGTGGCAGTTCCAGAGAGCGAGAAAGCAGTTTTCTTGCTCTCCTTCCATGCCAGCTGCTGAGTGAGTCCCTGTCTCTGTTCTTCCTTTTTTTTTTTCTTTTTGGGTCACACCCGGCAATGCACAGGGGTTACTCCTGGCTCATGCACTCAGGAATTACTCCTGGCAATGCTCGAGAGGGACCGACCGTATGGGATTCTGGCAATCGAACCCGGGTCGACCATGTGCAAGGCAAATGCCTTACCCGCTGTCCTCTCGCTCCAGCCCCACCTGTTTTCCCTTTTGCTCCTCCACCCACCCGGCCACCTTTGTGGATGTGGCCAGAGGAGTCATCAGCGCGGATGGAACTTTCGCACTGTGCGGGACATGCAGCAGACCTGATCCCACCGCGGCTCAGGGAAGATGGCTGTGCAGGTAAACGTGGGGCGATGGGAGCTGTCGGCACCATGCGTCTCTCTACCGTTGGAGTACACAGAGCCCAGAGAGGCCCGGCAGGTCTCCCCACGGGCTCACAATGGGATCTGAGCTCATTTTTCTCTGCTTCCAGAGAGGCTGGGCCAGACTGCTTGCTCTGCGTGACCAGGAGCTGGTCACCTCCCTTCTCGGGACTGCGGCGTCCTCAGTGGTAGAAAGGAGGGAGGCTGCACCCAAGGATGTCGGTCAGGGACAGCAGGACCAAACAGCAGGCTGGGGTGACAGGGAGACCCAGAGCTTGCGGGCCCAGCAGACTGAGTGGCCACCGGGCAGAGCTGCTGGCGCTACAAGTGCTGCGGGTTCTTGGGGGGCTGTGCGGGGCTTGGCTGCTCCCGGATCGTGGTCCTGCGGCTGCACAATCAATCGTGGATTAGACGGCGCTACAGATCCCGGCGTCGCTCTTGCTCGGAGTCCCGCTCACCTCCCCCCGCGTCACCTTTGTGGTCGCAGCGGCAGTTTGCACCCCTGCTCAGGGCCCGGGAGCTGGACCTAGTCTCCACTGACACAGTTGGCTGGGGGAGTCGGATTCTCTTGGATAGCTGTTGTCCAGACTTCTGCTTGGCAGATCCCACCTGGATGCATGCGTGTGTGTGTGTGTGTGTGTGTGTGTGTGTGTGTGTGTCTGCCTTTGGCTCACGGGTCTCTGTACTGGTAATGTGCATGCTCTACAGTCCCAGCCTGCGAGGCTGCATTCCACCCAGACACCCACCAGCAGCATTCTTGGAGATGACTGCTTCATGCCTGTGTTGTCCCTTCCAGCCCCCCCCGCCCCCACACACACACACACACACAAGACACACAAGGTCACTTGGAGAGAAGGCCTGTGACTCATTCTCCATCCCGGTGGAGGCCAGGGGTTCTCACTGAGCAGCAGCCGTGGGTTGCCTAACGGCGGGTGTTTATGAATACCTGGAATGCGCCCGTTAACCTTGCAGCCCGTGGAGGGGGTGTGGCCTCCCATTGACGTCTGAAGACACTGAGATTCAGAGAGATCCAGAAAGTCGCCATGCTTATCTCTGGAGTCCTGTGTGCGGTGCAGTCTCTCAGCATTCCAACTTGCCGTGGCTGCTCTGCCCGTGGGCCCGCAAGGGGGCCATGAGCTGTGTTTCTGTTTTGCTTGAATTTTTAAAAACTCTCGTCCGGGGCTGGAGTGATAGTACAGCGAGTAGGGCGCTTGCCTTGCAGATGGCTGCCCTGGGCTTGATCCCCGGCATCCCACAGGGTTCCCCAGGAGCCCACCAGGAGTGATCTCTAAGTACCGAGGCAGGAGTAAGCCCCGACCACTGCAAGGTGTGGCAAAAAATAAAAAAAAATAAAAAATAAGAAAAAGCTCACATTGGCACCGAGGAACTCTACTTTTGCAGATATTTCTTAGGACAGAGATGTTCTGCAGGAAGACTAAGGTGTCTGCCTGAGATGGTTGAGTGTGGAATGGACCTGCAGCAGCACCCTGCTTGGAGTTGGGTTCTTACTCAGTGTGTCACTGTGTCACCTGAGGCAATCAGTGTCTGTCCGCCTGGACCCGTGTCCTGCCTCATGCAGTGCCATTTTAACTCCTCGTTTCTTCCTAAAGGCAGAGGATTTATGATGGAGTCTGGACACACACACAGCGAGTCTGTTGCTAGAGGGGAAAACAAATAAACATACCAGAACTGTGCAAAGAATATTTTCCAGTGGGAGCCTGCTCAGCGGTGCTGGGGCCATATTCAGGGCTATGCTCAGCAGTGCGGAGGAGATCAGGCAGTGCCAGGATTGAGCACCTTGTGCATGCCAGGCCTGAATTCCAGACCTTTGAGTCATTTATCTCCCTCGCGCAGAACGATGCAGCTTATAAAACTAAGAAGCTTCTGTCGTTGACTGTGGCTGCTGGTCTTGGCTCTGCCCATGCTGTTTGCATCTTGAGATCTAGAGGCCCCTCACTCCCCAAGTTTTCTAGTCTGCCTGGTTATTACTCTCTGAGACTGAGTTAAGAAATTATAAATATCGCCAGCTGTTAGTCAACTGAGGACCCATTATTTTTTAAAAATTCATTTCTCCTCAATAGATGGGTAAAATCTACCCCAGGGGGTTATTGTGAGAATTAACTAAGAGAACATATTGAAGGGTTTAATTTAGTGCCTGACATATAAGAAGTGCTCGGAGCATTAGCTACTTTTGCATAAAATGCTAAGATAGAATTAGGAGATCAGAACATAGAGGCCTATAGAAATAAGTGCCAAGGAGGATGAGTGGTTTCCTAAAATTTAATACCACATTCAGCCCCTTGTTAGCACAACATGCTGAGTCGGTTGTATTTGTGTCTCAGTCAAGGATTGGCAAACTTTTCTAACAAGGGATGCATAGTAAATATTTGCAGCTCTGTGGACCATGCCGTGCTGTCATGATTAGTCATTTCTGCCTGGTGTCTGAGACGCAGCCATTGACAATATGTAAATGAATGGGCATGGCTGGGTTCCAATAAAACTTTGTTTATAAGAACTGGCCACGGAGCTATACAAAAACTGCTGCGTGGGGCTGGAGCAATAGCACAGCGGGTAGGGTGCTTGCCTTGCTCGCAGCCAACCCGGGTTCGAATCCCAGCATCCCCTATGGTCCCCTGAGCACCGCCAGGAGTGATTCCTGAGTGCATGAGCCAGGAGTAACCCCTGAACATCGCTGGGTGTGACCCCCCCCAAAAAAAAAAAAAAACCTGCTGCGTTTGCCTCTTGGTCTGAATGAAAGAAACCTGCTTGTCTTTGTGATAGAGAGATGTCTCCTGGGCCATAAACACGGAGACAAAAAACAAAAACAAAACAAAGGTTATGAGAGGTCCTCTGGGAGGCATTTGGGCCGTGTGTTCGTGGGGCTTTGTGAAGAATAAAGCGTTATTCTCAGAAGGTGGCTTTCACACTGCTAGTTCTCTGACCAGTATTTAGTATACAACCCTCCAGGGTCTACTACTGACCCTTAGTCAAGCCTCAAGGCACAAGCATTTTGTCAGGGGTCCTGTCAGTGAAGATGGTGGGAGATGAGTTTAGGATGCTGAATGCTTTCTGTATTGGAGGCTCTCGTTTCTCCCTGCAGCCTGCACAGGCGTCTCCACGGATTCGTCAGTAGGCCCGGGCTGCACAGACAGAGGCCTTGTCTCCTCCCTTTCTGGGTGGCTGGGAGCCTCTTAGGTGGTCCGTGCCCTCTTTGACAGATCGCCGCAGTTATCGGAAGAACATGACCTTTGGAATAAAGCACAGCCAAGTTTTGAAGGCTTTGCTGTGCGGCCTTGCTCAGGATCCTAGAACTCTCTGAGCCTTCACTTTCCTAATCTGCCCCGTGGGGGCTGGTGGAACCCTGGCCTCATCCCGGGAAAGCGTGTCTGGTTTTCCAGCTGGAGCCGGCGAGGCTAAGGATTGCAGTCCTCTCTCCTGGGTGGGGAGGGTTCTGTGTAAGAAGGCCTGGGAAAACAATGGCCTGTGGAATTCCAAAGTTAATGAAGGGAGCAGATTCCAGGAGGGTCTCGGCGTGACCTCCTAGCCCTGTTATCCCTGAGCGAGCTGGGAGACCACTGCACCCAGGGGCTCCCATGCAGTGGGGGCAGGGCCGCGCGGCTCCGCGGGGAGCCCAGGCTTGGGTGGGTGTGTTCGAGACCCTTCCCTCTGGTCCTTGCTTCACTCGAGAAGACGAGGGGCTGGGAAAGGCCGGGGCGAGGCTGGCAGAGAACATTTGGGGAGTGATTTTCAGCTGCCTGAAGGAGAGGCAGAGGCTGTAGGACAAGTTTAAAAGAAGACCCTGTTGTCTTGGAAGAAGGTGAACAGAAGGCCAGGGTGGCAGTGACTAAGGGTGACAGAGCAGTAGGGCCCACTCAGTGAGAAGTAAACTGTTGACTATCGGGTCCTTGATTGAAAAGTTGCCAATCCTGGACTGACTCACAGATATCGCTCAGAGCTGCATCTAGTGTTCAAACTTGAGTCAACTGTTCTGGCCTCGGAACCCCAGAGGTCCACCGTGGGGACAAGACGGGTAGGATGAAGAGACGGGCTTCTGCTGACTGCTCAATTCTCAGCTGCATCCTCTGTGTCTGACTCCCGGGACCTTCGGGGAAAAGGCTCTGGAGACAGCGGGGCAGTAACGTGCCAGCCTGTAGGATGTCGGGTGGCAGCAGAAAAAGGCCAATATGGATGGGTCATCCTGGCTTGGCTTCCGATGGCAAGATGCACTGAGCACTGTGAGTGCTCAAGGGGACTGTGTGTGTGTGTGTGTGTGTGTGTGTGTGTGATGATTATGTTGTGTTATATTTCTATATGGTGTGAGTGTGTTTGGTGAGTGAGTGGGTATGTGCTTATGTCTGAGAGTATAAGGTGTATTTGTGTGTGTGTGTGTGTGTGTGTGATGATTATGTTGTGTTACATTTCTATATGGTGTGAGTGTGTTTGGTGAGTGAGTGGTATGTGCTTATGTCTGAGAGTATAAGGTGTATTTGTGTGTTTGAGTGTGATGTATGTTTGTGATAAGCCTTGAACGGGCTGTGTGAGTCTGAGAGTATATGATGTATGTGTATGTGTTTGTGTGTGAGTGTGGTGTGTGTTAGTGTATGGTAAGTGGTATGAGTGCTGTGTCTCTGTGAGTGATATGTGTGTGTGCAGTAAGTGGTATGAGTGTGTGGTGTGTGTGTCTGAGAGTATATGGTGTGTGCGTGTGTGTGTGTGTGTGTGTGTGTGTGTGTGTGTTTATGTGTGGTGTCCTGGGTGCTCTTTTTCTGGCTACTCACTGGGATGTAGATTCTCTCTCGTGGTGGGGAGACGTCCTCCCTTTCGTGTCTCTTGAAGCCTTGTCCCAGTGTTAGCCACTCTACTGGCTGGTTTTGCAGCAGTTCTGTGGGTGGGGGTCTTTCCCTCTCCCACCCCCCTCTCTCTCTGCCACCATCTATGACTGCACAGGGCCGGGGGATTCTGGGGAAAGGGGGTGGACTCCCCCTGATTACTGGGAACTGCCCTGACCCTGTCCTCCCTACTCAGGCTTATCTGGCTCCCAGAGAGGAGCAGCTGCTTGTGGTGAGGTCTCTGAGTCACGGAGGCTCAGGACTGGGCTTAGCAGGAGGCAGTGACATAAACAAATCAACATCAAGCCAGCACCGAGTTCCCAGCTTTCTGCTCCCCCAGGAGCCCCAGAAACTACCGGTTGCCTGTTCTGGGGGAGAGGAGGTGGCTTGTTGCAGGAAGCGTTTTCCTGGCGTGCCAGTGCTCTGAGGAGGGGGTGTAACAGGTTGGAGGCAGGCTGGGCGGTCCTGGCTGTGTCACTCAGTGCCACCCTGGGCCCTCTCGGGGCTGCGATGCCTTTAGTGAATGAGGGTTGTGGTGGGAGTTCAGTGACCACAGGTGTCGGACCCACAGGGCGGGCACTCCCCCACTTTGGGAACCCAGCACCCTGAACCCTGTTCCCGACTTGTCTGGGACCAGCTGTGTGCCGGTGGTGGAGTCAGCTCTGGCGGTTCCTGGGGCTTCTCAGAGCACCAGCTCTTCCGCCCGCTCAGCAGCTGGGTGGCCTGCCCGACCTCACGGCCCTCGTGTGCTGTTTGAGCAGACCCAGTGAGTCACTGAGTCACGGGCAGGAAGGTGGACCCAGAGACCCAGCTGATTCCTTGGGGAGGAAGTGCGGAGGTGGCCGAGGTGATGGGAAGGAGCAGAGAAACAAGGAAATGAGGGTGACAGAGAAACGGGGGCTGAGGGACACAGATGTGTTTGTGTGGGGAGAGGTGTCACGACTCCTGGCCTGGTGGCCTTCAAGAGAGCTGGATGAGGTGGAGTTTGTGCCATGAAGAGGAGCACATCGTCGAGAAGGGGCACCCGGCTGAGCATTAGAGGCAGGGGTGGGGGATCCTGCCTTTCCCGAGGAAGGTCGCCCAGTTTCTTTCTCCCCATCTTGGGGGACAGAGCATCCTGGTGGTGGTGGGTGGGGTTCTCCGGCGTGGCCTGCAGCTCGGAAACCAGGCAGGCAAAGGGGCCCCGAGTGTAACTGGTCTAGAGAGGAAATGGCTGCAAGGAAGGTTGAGAGAAGATTAGCCAACACAAAGCTGGAGAGTTGTTTTTCCTTCTGAAAAATGGCATTAGAAGTGGAAAACCTGACTTGGGTAATGGGAAAATAATGGTGTGGGCACGGTGGCATCAGTCAGGTCCTTCCGAAATGCTTCCCCCGACCATGATAACACAAGTACAAGGTTCTTGGGACGTCCTTGAGAACGGAGAGGAATGGAGAATTGCTTGAGTCAGCTCAGCTCCACCTGGTGCCGCCCAGCCAGGTAACCTTGCAGACACAGTAACCCCTGCAGCCAAGGGGCTGGGCAACGTGTTCTGGTTCCAGCCCATCTCTGGGGCCCCTGGGGCCTGGGCAGGCTCACTTGAGCTGGGAGTGACATTGTCCTCCCCTGTGGAAGCATTTTGCTGGCTCCTAAAGCCTTGGCTGTATCAAGTGCTCCTTTGACACCAGTTGTGTGAGGTCACTAGCAGTGTGTGTGTGTGTGTGTGTGTGTGTGTGTGTGTGTGTGTGTACGGCGGGGGGGGGGGATGGAGGTTATTTTGTTTGGGGGATGCTCCTAGGCAGTGCTCAGGGGGCTAGGGGACCACTGGCGGGATCAGTGCTCAAGCCCCAGGGCTATCCCCAGGGTCCAGGTGTGAGTGGGGGGGCCTGGAAGAGAGGATGGGAGAGGTGATACCTGCTGTGTCCTCATGGAGTTGACAGTCTACTGGGGACAAAGAAGGGAAGGTGGTGGGATGTGTGTGGGTGACACTTGCTGCTGGTCCCCTGCACTTTTTAAAAATTTCCTTTCCTGGGGCTGGACAGATAGCACAGCGGGTAGGGCGTTTGCCTTGCACGCGGCCGACCCGGGTTCGAGTCCCAGCATCCCATATGGTCCCCTGAGCACGGCCAGGGGTAGCTCCTGAGTGCAGAGCCAGGAGTAACCCCTGTGCATCGCCAGGTGTGACCCAAAAAGCAAAAAAAAAAAAAAAAAAATTCCCTTTCCTTTCCTTTCCTTTCCTTTCCTTTCCTTTCCTTTCCTTTCCTTTCCTTTCCTTTCCTTTCCTTTCCTTTCCTTTCCTTTCCTTTCCTTTCCTTTCCTTTCCTTACTGTGAGATAGTTACAAGCTTTCATGTTTGGGTCACAGTCATGCAATGATCAAGCACCCATCCCTCCATCAGTGCACATTCCCCACCACCAATATCCCGGGTATACCCCCGCTTTCCCACCCTCCCCCTGCCTCCATGGCAGACAGTGTTCCCCAGACTCTCTCTCTCCTTTTGGGCATTCTGGTTTGCAACACAGATAAACTGAGCCTTCGTGGACCCACCAAACACCCTTGTTTCCAGACCCCTCCTGGTTGGAGGGCGCCCTGGGATTCCTTGAGTGCCCGTTTGCTCTCTGGGCTTCACCTTCTTTCCCAGCTCACACAGCCCCTTCCAGGCAGTGCTGGGCCCCTCGTTGTGGAGATGCGCTTATCAATCTGTCCTGGTCTGTCTTACCCAAGAGTCTCAGGGCCCTGGCTTCCCGCCCTGGGTGGGGCGTTAAGAGTCATGCCTCCTCCTCTCCAGGACAGTGCCTGAAAGGAGCCGAGGGGTAGAGCAGGCTGGACCAGTGTTTCTCATGGTCCAGGGGACCCCATGGAGGTCCCCTTGCAATCTCCCGTTGACCCTTCTCCAACTGATTTGCCTCCTCGTCTCATGCCGTCTCTTCCCATTGATGGGATGTTTCACTCTGGGTCCCTTTGGAATGTCTGTCTGAGAAACGCCGGGCTATGCCATTTGGTTTTGTTTAGTTACTCTCTAGGAGGTTCATTGGATGGGGGTGAAACCCACCTGTAAAACGGGCCATGTAGTTGCTCTGTGGAGAGGCTGATGGGGGTGGCTCACAGGTGGCTCGCAGCGGGGTTAATGTCTCTGTCTCTGTCTCTTGGGCTGCTCTGGCTGTGCCGGGGATGGAACCTAGGCCCTCATGCAAAGTATGTGCTCAGCTTGTTGAACTTTCTCTTCTCCTACCCCGTGGTCTTTTTCATGCGCCAAGTTGCAGGCAAGGTTGGGTCAGCACAGTGAGACCATCTGCAAGCAGGAAGTGGACTTTCCCCAAGAATGGAATACTCTGGCTTTTTTTTTTTTTTTTTTTTAACTTTTTGGGTCACACCCGGCAATGCACAGGGGTTACTCCTGGCTCTGAACTCAGGAATTACCCCTGGCGGTGCTCAGGGGACCATATGGGATGCTGGGAATCGAACCCGGGTTGACCGTGTGCATGCCCTACCCACTGTGCTATTGCTCCAGCCCCTACTCTGGCATCTTGATCTGGAACTCCCAGACTCCAGAAAGGGGTGGAAACAAATATCAAGTTGTGTGAAACACAGGCTGCCTTAGTGGCTTTGCCTTGGAGACTTGAATGGGATCCACAGGGAAGTGACAGTCATCTGCCGGGTGCCCTTTGAAGCTGTCATGGCCCCCCACGTACCATAGACTCAGGGCACTCGGGAGATTATGGAGCTGGTGGTTGATCCAACCATTTGCGGAAGCTCTCAGGATGAGCTGGACCATGTGTTCCTCCAAGGTGAAAGGCCCTTTTCTTACCACACTTTCCTGGATGGACCTGGTGACCCCTGGAGTTCTCATTCCTGTCAGAGGCATGCATGCCAGAACAAGACGAAGGGGGGTGGTGGTGGTTGGGGGATGCCCAGCCAGCCTCTTGGATTTCACCAGGTCATTCACAGGGTTTCCTTGACTCTCTGGTTAGCATCAAAGGAAAGACCTCCAAATGGCTTGGAGGTTGCTCATTGACGCTGCATTTGGAGTTCAGACATTTGGCCTTTCACACCTTCCTGGGGATGACAGACATGTAGATAGCAATCAAGATAATCATCAAAGAGAATGTTTGGGGGAAGTCCAGAGGGGGGTGCTGAGCAGATTGCTTTGTTGTGCTGAGTGGGAGAGGAGGGGGCATCACCAGGACACACCTGGTGGGACTGTCTTCTGCTTCCTTTCCCTGAGACCCTGAGAGATAACATTTCAGCCTTGTGCCCACCTCTTCTGTTGCGGGTCCAGGTCTTGGACCTCGTAGCCAGAGAGCTCATGGCAGTGCAGACATGGTCCCGCTGGTCCCTGCCCTTTATTGAATGCCTATCATGTGCCAAGGTTTAAAAAAAAAATACATCCTCTTAGCTACCCCGAGAAGTGCTGCCTGATCCTCCTGAGAGACGTGACGGCCATGGGTGCAGAGGGCTTCAGACACGCAGCTCATAATCAGGAAATCAGGATCCCCAGCTTCCTTGTGACCCTGTTCCTGGGAGCTGCCTGTGTCCTCTGCCCAGAAAATGTCAAGGGTCATTACTCCAGATTAGTGTTTCCCAAAGTGGGTCGGAGGAGCAAACCGGGGTGGTGCTGGTAGCCTCGAGTGTGGTTGGGATTCACTGTGGCTGCAAGCAGGTAGGTTTCCTGCAGGGGAGGGAGGCAGGCGCCCGGTGATTTCTTTTCCACACACTAAGTATGGGGAGCTGGTGCTCTCAGCGCCAGGGCTCTTTCCTGGCTGCCCAGAGCTGCCCTGCGGGAGGCCGGCTGTACCTATGATGGGAGGACACAGCCTGCTCTAGGGACAGTCTGGCATCTCCAGCTGTGTCTCCCTCCGGAAGTCATGCCCAAGTGGCAGCACTTTGGAAGGTGCTGGGAAGATTATCCCCCAGCAAGGCGGTCTTTGGGGTTGATGGAGTCCTGGTGGCCACAGGGAAGAGAGGGGGTGTGACAAGGCCCGGCTGTGGTTACAGACAGTTCAGCCCATCCTGTGGATAGATTCCTGGCTTGTTAGGGGCCGGCCTGGTGATGCAGTGGCCTGATTCGGACCAGTAAGCCTGGGCTACCGGATGATAATGTGAAATCTTTACATCATGCCACGAAGTCCCCACGCTGCTGTTATCTAAGTCGCCACCCTAAGGAGGGTGAATTCTGGATTTTCCAGGCCAGGGTTTTCTGGAGAGGGTGAGGAGGGAGGTGGGGAAGGGTGGCCTCGAGGAAAAAGGAAGAGCACATTCCCCACCCAGCTTCTTCCTGATTAAGTTTCTCTCCCAACAACAAACAAGGGGCTGATTCACGTGGCCCCGGCGGCCTCCACGCCTGCAGTTGAGTTCCCGAGCCGGCCAGTGACTAAAGAGGAAATGCCATTTCACTTATACTGCGGCTGTGCTCTGCGCATGCCATTCTCTGCCTTCATGTTGTGGCTGTCTCATCTTTGTGGAATTTGCCTGCTGCTGCTGCTCTCTCTCTCTGCCTCTCTTTCTCTCCCTCTCTTCTCTCTTCCTTTCTCCTCTCTCTCTGTCTCACCCTTTCACTTCTCTCCCCCCCTCTCCTCCTTTCTCTCTTCCTCTCCCTCTTTCTCCTCTCTTGCTCTCCCTCTCCTCTCTCTCTTCCTCTCTCTCCCTCTTTCTCCTCTCTTGCTCTCTCTCTTGCTCTCTCCTCTCTCTCCTCCCTCTCCCCCTCCTTCCCTCCCTAAAAATATGTCCAGTGAGCATAGGTTACAAGTCCACGAAACACAATCCTATTTCAT
Source organism: Sorex araneus (assembly GCF_027595985.1). NCBI lineage: Eukaryota > Metazoa > Chordata > Mammalia > Eulipotyphla > Soricidae > Sorex > Sorex araneus. Next base: position 100,553,354 of record NC_073303.1, on the reverse strand, counting down.
AGACCAGGAACGTAGTTCAGGAAAATGATTTGCTTGTGAGAGGCTCTGGATTCAATTCCCAGCTCCCTTGTCCCGCACACAACTACACATACCTCATGCATCACACTGTACATATCACATACTGCTCACACCTCACACATACCTGCCTCCTTTTCTTCCTTCCTTCCTTCCTTCCTTCCTTCCTTCCTTCCTTCCTTCCTTCCTTCCTTCCTTCCTTCCTTCCTTCCTTCCTTCCTTCCTTCCTTCCTTCCTTCCTTCCATACACACCCCACACGCTACAAAAATCAAACACCACACACATCACATACGACACACATATACTAGATGCCACGTGCATATCACATACCACACACATGTAATATATATACACACGCATATACCTGTATTTCAGTCTAATTTTAATCTTCTTTTCCTCGTTCTAACATTGGTTGTGGGTTGTCAAGCTGATTTGGCCCTTGGAGCATAGCTTCCTGCCACTGACTCAAGTGTTCACATCTGACCAACTTTAGCTGCATCTTTAACCAGGAGTGGACCCTCTAGTTCACATTCCCCCTCTTCTGGGACCCGAGAAGGGACGGCTCCAGTGTCCTGACCCTGTTTTAGAGAACATCGAGGGTGCCAGGGAGCTGAGTTGATGCCTTGCATCTGTATAGTCCTGGGTTTATTCCCTAGCACTGTGAATAGAAAAGTTGGCATCCATCATTTGAAAGTACTTCCTTCCTTCCTTCCTTCCTTCCTTCCTTCCTTCCTTCCTTCCTTCCTTCCTTCCTTCCTTCCTTCCTTCCTTCCTTCCTTCCTTCTTTCCTTCCTGCCTCCTTTCCTTCCTGCCTCCTTTCCTTCCTTCCTCCTTTCCTCCCTCCCTCCCTCCCTCCCTCCCTCCCTCCCTCCCTCCCTCCCTCCCTCCCTCCCTCCCTCCCTCCCTCCCTTCCTTCCTTCCTTCCTTCCTTCCTTCCTTCCTTCCTTCCTTCCTTCCTTCCTTCCTTCCTTCCTTCCTTCCTTCCTTCCCCCTTTCCTTCATTTCTTCCATATTTCTTCCCTCCCTCCCTCTCCCCGCCCTTCTCCTTGCTCCCACTTTTACTCAGGCTCACAAAAATTATGGTTGTGTTGCTTGTGGGGTTGCTCTGCTACTCCCACACCTTGCCCCCCCCCTGGGGTCTTAGCCTTTTTTTTTTTTATTTATTTTTTTTATTTTTTAGATCATACACTGCAATGCTCAGGGGTTACTCCTGCTTAGCCCTTTTTGTGGTGCTCACACACCCCTGACTGCAGTGCATTTGGAAGTCACTAGTGGCTGGAGATTCTGGAGAGCATCATTGCTGGGCTGACACAGCATGGCGGCCGGCATCACAATGGGCCTATGTGTGACACCTGGGATTTAGACTCATGACCACGTGCTTGCAAGGCAGATGCTCTAAGCCTCCGAGTTATTCCTCTCAGCAGGTTTTCTTATGGAAGAAAGGACAAAAGCTGGGTAGGGGGAGTCAGGTCCATATGCTGGGTGTGGGGACCAGGGACGCCCACCGTGTCAGCTGCATTCTGCTTGAGGTCAGCTCTGCTACGTTATGGCTGGTGGAGCAGCGGGTGGGATGGGTCCACTGTGGATGCGGGAGGGGAGGATTCGGGGTGATGGGGCTGTGTGAAGGATGTAGGTGATGAAGATGCTCAGAGAGGTAATGTTTCCTAAGTGGGGCTGCTTATTTTGCATCCTCGCCTTTGTTTCCTTGTTGCTCCTATTGTGGTGATGAGTCGTATACACACTTACGTGGCGAGAGACAGAGACAGAGACAGACACCGCCAGCTATCACAGGGTCACTGTGAGCTGTGGTGAGGCTCACCCACCCAAGTTCCAGTGCTTGTGCACATGCACTTGCCGTGTGCCAGACATGTGCCGAATGGCAGTGCCGCTGGAGTCATCCTTGGCATGTGGGATCAAACTCAAGGTCTCACGTCTGCACGGAGCCCTCTTTGGCCCTTGAAGCTTTTGTTTTTTTCAACGCTTTGGCTAACTCTAGACCCCATCTTTGAGGCCTCTCTGAGCTCTTTCACCCTGCAAACCAGAACTGATAACCCCCTCCCTTTTTGAGGGGGTGTACGGGTGGAAATCCTGACCTGAGATGACCATATTCGTAAGAAACTGGTAGAGAAGAACTCTTAACTCTCTTCCTCTGCTGGGAAATCTTCATCAGATCGACAACCCAGGAAGCTGGTACCACTCAGATCAGTAACATGAAATGACTTCCTGGTGATAACAATTAGACCAGTAGACTAATAATCATAGATGACATTTCTCTAGAGCAGAGTTTTCTCCAACTTATTTGGTCTACTGCTCCCTTTAAAAAAAAAAAATCACTCCCCTCCCCTCCCCCCACCAATTCCCAGAAATCTGCCTTCCTTAAATGAATGACAGAAATGCCCCCCAGCGGCACCTGAGGCTACTTCTCCTCCCCCCCTCCTCCCATGCTTCCAGTTGCACCTGCCATCCATCCTGGAGTCCGGACTGTGACACGCCACTTTGGGAAACCCTGAGCTTGTGCTTAGTGAGTCCGACCATTGTGAATCTGACCTCCTCCTGTGGAACGTCCGCGATCATCTTAACAGATGTGGTACTATAATTAGCCCCCGTGTGGAAATGAAAAAAAAAATGAAGGCTCTGAGAAAGCCCAGAATCTTTGTGGCCACACAGCACTAGTGGCTGTCTAGACCCAGTAGATAGCTTCAAAGCCCATGTTGTTACCACTGTGTTAGCCTGCCAGAAGGAGACAGGGTGTGTGTGTACATGTGCATGAACACGTGTGCACATGGTGTGTTGTGTGTGTGTGTGTGTGTGTGATGATTGGGAGGCATTCCTATGCTAACCTGGCTCTGGTCAGCTCGCTTGCAGCCAGTGAAGTATTCTGGGTAGGGGCGGGGCTGTGGACTCATGCCTGTCAGACTCTCAGCCTGCCCTCCGAGTCTGGGTCAGCTGGCGTGGAACCATCCAAGGGTGTTGAGGAGGCCCTTGGGAAAGACTCGCAGGCCTGCATGACCTTCCCTTTCAGCGTCCAGCTTCTGCCCTGCTCTGCAAGGGTACCGCCCTGTTCCGCTCTGTTCAGGACAAGGGTGCTGTCCGCCGACTGGATCCCGACATGTCTGCTGGGAACACCCCCAGGAATCCAGCTCACAGCACCCCAGGTGCACTAACCTGCTGGCCTTGCAAAGGCCTCGGCTCTCAGGGCATGCAAGGCTGGGTCCCCAGACAGGACGACGAGCCTGGGGACGATTCAGCTGAGTGCCAGGCTTCGTACAGGGGGGCTTTGATGCCTTCCCGCCGTGACACCCCCGCCCCCACCTCTCTGTGTATTCCCATTTTCCAGGTGAGGAGACTGAGGCACAGGCAGGTTAAGGAATGAGAGGGAAGCCCAGCTGTGTTTGGAAGTGTGCTTGTCCTGCTGTGCCCACTCAGAGACAGAGACAGTGACTGTGATCAGGGCTCCTGTCATGTCCTCTCGTGTCCCCTGCGCCTCTTATCTTCAGGGGCGGCAGAAAGCCTTTCCATAAACTGTCTTAACTGACCTTCACCGCAGGTCGAGGTGGTGCTTGTTTCATGGCGGATAAGAACTGGGTGTGACTGGGTGGGGGGTTATGGGAGGATGAGGAAGGGGGAGGGGCGGGGTGGCTGGCCCTTGGAGGAGTCTTGGATTTGAGCAACTGGAGGCAGTTGAGCCCTTTGGCTGTCTTTTCCCTTCCCAGAGAGGAGTGGCGCTTGCTTTGTTCCCCGTGACCTTGCAGCCGGAGACTGTGGAGCTGGTATTGAGCGAAGTCGGAAGCCCTTGAGCTGCCAGGGAGAAAGATTGGTGTTTCTGAAGGCTTTTTTTCTTTTTCCTTTTTTCTTTTGGACCAGACCTGACAGTGCTTAGGGCATCCCCTTGCTCTATGCTAGGGAATCACTTCTGGGGGTGTTGGTAGGGGTGTGCGTGCGTGCGTGCGTGCGTGCGTGCGTGTGTGTGTGTGTGTGTGTGTGTGTGTGTGTGTTTGGGGGGGGTGGGAGATCCCGTGCCGAACTGTGTAGAACTGGGGATCTGCTGCAAGCAAGGCACTTGCCTAAACTTCTGTGCTCTGTGTCTCCTGGCCCTGAAGCCCCCCTAGTCCTGACAGCTCATGTGCTTCCCCAGGTGCCCCTCAGTGCTAACAGCGCAGGTAACAGACAGTGCCCCTCCCTGACAGACATGGTCAGTGCACCTCCGCTTCACAGTTGTGGTGCAGTCATCTGTCAGAGATCCCTCAGGAAGTCTGTGGGTCGGGGGAGGGGGGTGAGTGAAGTTAGGGAGTTGGTGGGAAACCACCCGATGGTAGTAGATGGGGCTATTCTGTTGGAATAGCAAAGCCCCTAGACCCCAACCTAGGGTCAGGCTCAAGACCCTCACCTCCCTTTCTGCGCAGCTAGGAGCTTAGCTCCCGCCTACTTCGGTGCAGTCCCCAGAGTGCCTGGGTGGCCCCAGGTTTCTCGGGTTTGCAAGGGCCCAGGGTTCTGCCTGTGTCCTTCTTTCCTTTCCTCAGGGGCCAAGCACCATGACCTCCTCGTCTCTGCTCCCTGGAACCCGGCGTGCAAATCTGTACCTGGGTCCCCAGAAAATGTTATTCTTTGACCCCAGCCTGGTAGGTGCCCAGTGGTGCCCGGGAGAGCAGGTGCATTAAGATAGAGACGGGGCCGCATATCACGGGAGAGGTAGCTGGCATCTCCATTCCCTTGTTGCTTGTTGTGCGAGGAGGTCCAGCGTGCCCTGCGGGTGGTCTGTGTTTGGTGCCAGGTGCAGGTGGGTTCTGCCTGTTGGGGACCAACTAAGCCTCTGCAGCTAAGAAGCCAAGCGCTTCTTCTTGCTTGGCCCCCAGGTTGCTCTGTCAACACCCCCATCCCCCACCCCTCCACTCCCAATGCAAAACAGTTGCCCTGGAGGCCTTGAAAGCATCTCTTTAGCCTCACTGGGTCTTCCCTTCTCTGCTTCCACACAGGTCCCACTCCCTAGCCCGCTTTCATCGCCTTTGTACTGTCCGGGGATGTCTCTGTGTCCTTCCGGCCTCCGCTGCAGCGGCAAACCCCATCCGTGTGGTGTCTGCCACCACCTCAGCCCTGACTTTGAGCAGTACCTGAGCTTGCTGTGGCCTTGCTCAGAAACTGGAGGACTCCACGGAGAGAACAACAGCCCCACTTTGAGCCGGGCTGAATCATCAATATACTTTTCTCCAGAGAAGATAGGTCAATGGCTCGCAGGCATAGGGAAAGCAGCTTGGATGGTTAGTTGTGGGGAAATGCAGATCAAAACCACAGGACACCCTTCATAGCTAGTAGGATGGCCAGAGTCAAAACAAAAACAAAAAAAAAATAAAATAAAATCCCCCCAAACAGGAAATATCCATGCTTGACTGAGGGCATGGAGTAACTTCGATCTTTATGTATTGCTAGTGGGAATGGCAAATGGTGGTTGCTTGGGGCTGGAGCAATAGCACAGCGGGTAGGGTGTTATCCTTGCACTCGGCCAACCCAGGTTTGATTCCCAGCATCCCATATGGTCCCCTGAGCACCGCCAGGGGTGGTTCCTGAGTGCAAAGCCAGGAGTGAACCCCTGTGCATCGCTGGGTATGACCCAAAAAGCGGGGAAAAAAAAATAAATGGTGTTTGCTCAAAATGTTAAGTATAGAACTACTATATGATCTAGCTGTTCCACCGCTAAGTACATAGCCTGAACAGAACAGAAAACATGTTCATAGAAAATCTTGTACACAAATGTTTGTAGCATCTGTATTTTTGACATTAGAAAGTGGAGACAATTCAAATGCCCATCAATAATGAGATAAATGGATAAAGAGAATGCACTGTGTATAGAGTGCATAAATGATACGTATCTCTTTGCATATGCTTATAAGCACCATGAAATACATATCACAGAATAATATGTTCTATCAAATCTGTGCCTACAATGGACTATTACTCAGCCATCAAAAGGAACAAAATTCTTGATATATGCACACCTCAGAAACATCACCCTAGTGGAAAGAAGCCATGCCCCAAAGGTCAGAGATTATACAATTCTATTTTATGAAATGTCCAGAAGAAATAAAGCCGTGGAGCCCAAACTCAGACTGACCCTTCCTGGGGGTGGGGAAGTACTGGAGAGTGACTGCAGGATGAGAGGTTTGAATGTGGAGCCAGGAAGATGTTCGGAACTGGATGGGGGCGGGTGAGTGCAGATACACTGAACGAATATTCCTGACCTAGCAAAAGCCCCTTCAAATGGCTCATTCTAATTTTATGTGCACTTTGCCGCCACGAAAACAAACAGGCAGACAAAGAGACGCACGCAACGGCCTTCTCTTAGATAAAGAGGGGCCAGGGCAGCCCCCGGTTCATTCCAGACTCCCGACCCGACTTGCTCCCGGTGGCTCCTGGAGCTTGGGAGCTCAATGAGGGCACAGTTTATAGAGCCCACGCTGACGTGGAACCTGGATTGTCCGGCTCCAGCCCGATTGTTTTTCGACTCCTCCTCTGCATCCCAGAAGGCTATTGTCTCAGGGCCTCGGCTTGCGTCAGGAGCTGGCGGAGCCCTGTGGTGGCGCTGCCTGAGCCCGAGGGGCCTGCCTCTGCTCCTTTTATGAGTTGCCTGCCCTTTCCTCGCTGCATAACCAAGTCCCCCGCAGCCCATCTGACCACCCGCCTACCGGGATTCTTTTTTTTTTTTTTTCAACAGAGATTCCTTACATCCTTCCAGGGACACAAAGATTTGTAACTCAAGGGACAGAGAAGATTTGAGTCACCACTGACTGCACCGTTTGGTGGTAGATGGGGTTTCTTTGGTACCTCGGTTTCCCTAGAGTGCAACAAGAGAGCCTGAGAACACACACCTGAAGTCTATCCTGGTGTCACCGTGAGGCTTGACTGCATTTCTGTCTCTGGGCAGGCGAGTTGAGCGTGGGGTACAGTCGCTTGTGACCGGGATGGTGGCTCCTGTCACCAGCTTCGGGCTTCCTTCGTTCTCACACAGGACAGACACAAACCCCACA